>NW_016907971.1:24273-54461 GCF_001483705.2 Eufriesea mexicana
GTAATTCATGTATGGTAATTTGACAATAGAAATATAACGTATAACTTTTCGTTATCGCGAAATTTATAGTAATTAAAAGAAATTTTCAGAATACACCATACAGTGAAATATTTTTGGTTTAAAATCCCACTTTAAATAAAACAACAAGCCAGATTTTTTTTCTCTGTAAATTGGTTTAGTTACTGTACCATATAGTTACGCAAATGTACTGTGTCATTATGCAAACTTTTAATTTCGACACGTTCATATTTTCGAAGATTCGACAGAATTACTCTATTACATATGTTGCAGTGATCAAAAATTATAAGGGATAATAGAAACGCGTAGAAACGACACACATAGATGAACAGACATATGTTCACGATGCCAAAGGGAGTTAGATCCAATCGAATATAGCATGCTCTCAACGCAAAGGAACAAAGGCTCTTTCACAGTTTATTAGATGTCAAACATTACATAACCTCCAATCGACACAAACGAGGACACAAATTTAGCCAATAATCTATTCAACCATGCTATTTTCCGAGTAATATGAATGAAACAAAGGAGTAAAGCGATTCTATCCAACTGATCTCCCGTCTCGGTTCGAACTGGACACCCTGTGTACATTGCGCATTGGACGTTTTCGATCGTTGTAGAGTCGCCGGTGCGTGTTGGTCCTGGCTGTGCGTGCGTTGTACACAGTGTCCGTTGTAATGAATTTTAGCCCGCGCTCGGATGTATAGTTCGCGCATGTACCGAACTAATCTGCAATAAATTTTCGAGACAGCGTCGTTACACCGTTTACGATCTCGAAGATCCTGCCGAAGAACTTTTGATTGTTATAAAATATGCCTCGCTGCCTTCTATTGTATGTCTTTTTCCTCACCTTGCTTTGGGGTACCTGATTGGACTTCCTTGATGGTTGAATTACATGGGTACTCTGAAAATTGGAGTCTTCTATTTTATCTTTTAAATGGTGTCCGAATAGTTTCATTTAAATACAATTTTTCTAGGACTAGCATTAGTCCTATAATTAGAATTAGAATTATACGTTAAAATCAAATCAAAATTATTTTTCGCAATTATCACACGCAGATAGAAACGATTACAGTATCAATGTATTAACAAGTAAAACATGTTGGTCACTTCCATACCTGTTTCCGTTCAATCGTTACAAAGTAGCGAACATCGGTCTTACCACCAGTGTCAATAAAGTATATTACACGGCCGAGCTCTGATACACCGAGCACGATCGATATACATCTGGAATAGAGTTCCACTCTAGGTACATACATTACGAAAGGGTTAAATGCGACCTCGGTAATACCGCGAGCGCTAGAACCTTGAACGGGGGCTGGTGCAATCAGCCAAGAAAGATCCCGTAGACCCCTAAACCCTGGCGGGCGGAAGGTGGAACGAGAGGTTCGTGCCTCGATTAAAATTTACTTTCCTGCCCCTCGTGGCACCATGACCACGATTAGCTGCGTGACCGGCGTGTCTGATATCTAATGTCAATCCGGTGTGTTGCCCGGAATATATCGTGCACGGTGACCCCCCACCCCCTGCCCATTGTGGGCTTGCAACGTGCCTAGCAAGTGGTGCAAGCGGGGCACAACGAAGACTACGAGTTTGTGAGACGAGGGACGAGAAGTGTGATACCATTGGGGTGGAAGAGAGTGCAGGGCAAAGAGAGAGGGTACATACCTTTCGCAGGCGCACCTGTGTACCACACGGGAACGTGATTTGTACACGGACCAGAAGGGGAGAGAGATCGATCGGGCAGAGTGGAGCCAGACCGGGACCGTTTTCAAGGATTTCCTCGATTGGTATTCCAACGATTTTTATCCACTCGTGCTAACCGATCTGATCCATTCGTGCGGCCGCCGCCGCAAATTAGCATTTTACGAGCCACCATCGGCGCGCCGACCCTGTGGGGACAATGGAGGGCCGCGTTAAATTCGCTGGAAAGAAAGGCGGAGAGCAGAGAATCCATTATCTGGATTGAGGAAAACCTGATACTGTCAGCTGTTTTATGCAAAACAAGACGTAAAATGCCGGATGCAAATGTCAGGATTCGGATTCTATCTGAAAACGCGGTCGAATCGTGGAGATAGTGTAAAGAGTTCGGGGCTGAGGGGCTAATATCCCCATACTATTGAAGCGTGTTTTTATCGTGTCCCCCGTGAAATTAAATGGATCATCGTAGACTATTTTTCGTTTTCACCTCGTCTCTCTATCTTGCACCCTCTCTGACCTGTCATTGTTTCTGTCTCTTTCTTTATATCTGCCTCTGTCTCCATTTCTCTTCCAGGTTCTGTTTCAACCTCTAACAGTATCGTTACCTCTATTTTTGCCATTGCTTTCCTGTTTGCATTTCCTTCTTTTAATCCGTTTCTTCCTTTCATCCTCGTTCGTTTTGAATACGAAAGAGAGTAGCCATGAGATACGCGGTGTAATTAAATTTCCTTATCCGGGTTGAATTTCTAATCGGATTTCGGTCATTGGACGCGTTCAACGAAATTATCGGTTCATTTTGTATCCGGCGGCCGCTACCTGCATTTGACGGAATCCATTACCTAGCAAGAACGAAGGGAAATCTGCGCATGCGCGGAACGATGTCACTTGCCGTAAGGAAACTACAATACTAGTTTCGAAACGAGCCCACGCGTATAGTAGCCGCTACGCCATAGGTTCCACTATTCCTGTATAACTGAATCATTATTGCTATCTCGTTTTGAACGAAACCTTGGCTAATCGGGATCTTTTGGTGCGTTGAATGAAATTATGTTGGGATAGATTAGGTCTGGTATATAATACATAACAATACGTTACGAGGAAGATGTGGTAAATCTATCGATGTATCGAATTGTCTGAATAACTATGTGAAAAATTAAAATATATTAGTAGTGAGTTACTAACTATATTACAGTTACTTTGTAATATAGATATTGTTGAACCGAGTTAATTGAATAATTTCTTTAAAACTCATAGCATTTTAAATGATGAACATTTTTGATAAAATATAATTTCAGAAAGAATTCTCCTGCTTGGCCTAGAATCCTAAGCACTTATGCATACCTTTTACCTAGTCAAACGATCAGATTTTGACACTACTGAAACGAAACTTGCTCGTAACGATGCAACCATGTAACTAGTTATATGACATCCAGATTCGCGATCATTTTTTTTCGTTGCTAATATACTTTCTCAACCGGATCATTTTTGAAACGCTTATTTAATATCGTACAATCCACGCTGGCGTTCGATGAGGCAATATCGGCTTGTTGCTTCGGTGAGCGTAAACACAGCAACATAAAAAGGACTGCGGGCATGTACCAGAGACAGCTGTGTTTTCACGTTGAAATTTGTTTCGCTAAAGGCGTTTTGCAACTCTCTCTCTTCTTTTTTGTATCCACTACCCAACATTCTTCTCATATCATTCCACGTTAATTCTCTTCGAACGGTACCCACACGCTCTACGCGTGCACGCGTACACACGCGCGCGTCGTTCACGTACTCTTGCACCGACTTGTGTGCCGATAAAGCACGAAGTTGTTGGAGCGTTGCATAGCCCCGATGCGAAACGGTCTATCGCTACGAGAGCGGCGAGTGGAGCCGCGAGTGGCCGAAGTGAGAAACGAATTGTTGGTTCGCTCGCTCGCCGAGTGCGGCGCTGGATCTCTGCACCGTAGTTGTTCCGGTCGCGGAGTTTGATGAAAATTTCGCATGCTCGAATGGTCGCATGGAGACTCTGTTGCCTTCTCGTATTTCCGTGTCGAATTTATGACGTACGCTTGTGCAGCCAAGGATTGATACGAGTCACGGATTTTCAGCGAACAATTGTCCCAGTAGAACAGGAAATTTTGTCTCTCCGTGTAGTTCCGCGATAATTAATTCCACGGACGTGAGAATACCATGTCTCTAGGTTTTCCAAATTTTTGCACGTTCTCTCGGCTGACGTGGAGCAGCTGATAGAAGGGTAGCGTGAAGTTTTGTCGCATGTTTGCTGGCTGGGAAAAAGTATACTGCAAATACAAGTTTTGAGCAATTATTGAATGAATCTTATATGGATGTATCGATAGAAGTGTATCAAATGGTGTATCCTACTATTTATAAAAAGTACTTTAAAAAATGCTACTAATATAAAGTTCATTACAGAAGCTAATTACAAATCTATTTTCTAACTCCTTTGTACAGCTTTGTACTTCACATAATACCATCAAATATAGCGGTAAAAATAAAAATAGTAAAAGTGTTACTTTTTACTTAATAAAATCGAATGTCAAAGAATAATTTCTCAAAAAAGGGAAAAGTAGAAGTGGAAAAAAAAGGTCGAACTTTCTTCCGTACGAATTATTCAACATAAAACCTCAATGAAGAAAGTGGCGTAGCTATTCCGCAAGTTAAATGTGCCACAAGTAATGCATCTCCGATGGAACGTGTACAACGGGAAAGGATTACCCTTTCGCTTCCTATCTCCTGAATTTTATTCGTCGATACTAAATACGCGTGCATAGTCTCGGAGCGCGAGTCGTCGATACGAGGCATGAAATTGTTACTATATAGCATTTGAAACGAGGCGAACTTCCTTGTTCACTTATCGGGTTATAGAAACGACGAGATAAGAAAAATGGTAGTGATTCGCTTCAAGAGAGGGAAAGTAACATGTCACTTAATATCGATCCTGGTTATTAGTAAGATTTATCAACGAATCGCATGAAAAGGTTCCTCTTATTTCTCCGTCCCGAAGCATGACCGTTAATTAGACTTTAAGTTCATTTGATTTTCATTTTATTTGGTTCTTGCATGATCAAAATTCAATTTGACATTTAAGTTTCGTACTTATTAAAATATATATTGTCATGGATTCATAATAATGCACATTTTTATAGCAATTTTGCAAATATTACTTTTAAACATACTGTATACGTTTGATAAACCCAGTACTCGAGAAGAAGAATAAAATTATTGCATGGCTACTTAGATTCCAAATTATACTAACGTTTGTCAGGTGCAATGCATATAAAAAGAATCGCTTGTTCAGTGTTACAAAATATCTTCAGAGATTCTTCGGAGAATGCATGCAACATGTATCTGTTCACACGTCAATCGTTGCTCACTCTGAAACGTCCTTAGTGTCTTGTCGACCACTACCCAGGGAAGCAGACGGACTGCAGCACGCGATGATCTCGGGGAACAGCCTTATCTCAGTCAGGCCGAGAACGCGACACGTGTGAAGGTGAATTTTACGCTCGAATGTCGCAGCTGCTACATCTCATTTACCTCGCGTATCTACACTCGCGAACAGAAGCGAACGAAACTGTCAAGGATCGCAGCGATTCAGCTTCGAAACGCTGAATCCCGCTGGAATGGTTCCCGGTCGTTAGTACTTTTTCTCAGGCTTTAAAACATTCTTCGTCGAGACTTTATTGAAACTGCGCCATCTACCTTTCACCTGGCGCGTTCATTTGTTACGTCTAGGACGCACCCAGAGGGAAGTCAAAATGGATTCTCCGTTTCCTCTTTGCTCGATAAGGAATCCATATTTCTTTTCCTGTATCCCGATTTTCTTTGATGCTGTTCCTTTCAATGTACATCCACGGGTGTATATGAAGTTCCAGGAAACGAAATGAGATCTATTTCATTCAATTCATATATTCCCAATATTTATTCGTTATTATTAGATGCGTGGATTTCTCAGGGATTCCCTTCTTTGCATTAAAAGTTAGGCTATCGTCATACGACAATACACTCCACGTTCGCCATTCTTCGCCATTTATTTATTAATCTATTTGTCTTTTATTAACAACTATCGAGGTGATTCATTAATCTGAACAGAATTGGCC
The DNA here is from genome assembly GCF_001483705.2 of Eufriesea mexicana. Lineage (NCBI taxonomy): Eukaryota > Metazoa > Arthropoda > Insecta > Hymenoptera > Apidae > Eufriesea > Eufriesea mexicana. The sequence goes on from NW_016907971.1 coordinate 30,102, forward strand.
TTTCCTTGGAAAAGGACATTCAGCACAGGGCGGGGAGAGGAACGACCCGTCAGCCAGGGATATACAACCGCCATTGGATTTTGCTTGTGCAATAACGCCAAGTCGCGGGAATATATCTCGTCCTACTTGACGCATGATAGAATCAGACGAAATGAAAAATACATACGATGTAACGTAGCAGCGCGTAGTACCCAATCTCACACCTCCATTCGCTTTCGAACGCGAGCATAGACGATGGCAAAGTGGCGATTCGACGTGACAGACGCGATGGGAAGTTAATTGCACGTGAAACAAGCGGTGCGGGTACTATAACGCAGGGTATTGCTCCCGATGCATCCATAGTGTATAAGCATAAGGAACGTCGCGGATGTTTTCATATATAGCAGACGTGATTGCGCGAATAATGTGGAATAGAACGAGGGAAGAGATAGAACCAGTCGTTTGTCGTGTGGTATAACTGTTTTATCAATTGAGTTATTTAGGAAGTTTAGGGGATTTCTCTTAAAAGGGGAGGCTACGACCTGGGGGAACGTTGGACGAAATTGGGCTTAAACTGTAGAGGGCGATAAACATGAAAGTATCCTGGCGTATTTATTGGTTACAATTATGGCAATTGGTTTACGAAAGTACCCTTGGAAGAGAATTTTGGATTGTTGAATTTTAAACTACTTTTATTACTTTCCGAATTGGTTTATGCAACACGAGTTCCAAAAGGCAGAAATTTCCTTTAGTGGTATTTTATTATTTGTATTATTTTTAATGGTGGTATTCTTCAATTTGTTTGTTTTCTTGCTCCTCCAATTTTCAACATACAAAGTTCAAATTTCTTAAAACAGATTTTATCGTTGCTTTTTCTTTATTATCTCTTTCACTCTCAACAAGTGCCCCTATAAGTGATTACTGTGTATACTGTACAGTATAATACTGTAACAATATCCTATACTATAACAAGAGAGAGATCCGAGATTATAATAAGTAATTACAATGGTCGAAAAGAAATCTAAGCAGCAACATAAATTTCCATTTCTAAATTTTGACTTTCACATACGCTGTTACTTCCCATTTCCCGAATTTCCGTGTCATCCCTTCTCAGTTACCAGCGTTAAATCTGCCGGAAGAGAAAGATTTGGGGAAAAGAGTGCGAAGACGTTAAAGCTGGCGTCGACTATCCGAAGGGTGGTCCGTTTTAATAGCGCGGTTCCACGCGGAAAAACAAGGTTAAAGCGGAAATGGGATGACGAAAGGCGAAGTTCGTTGGCGAATAGTCGGGAGAACGGTCTTTCGTGGCGACAACTTTTAGCCGGGTCTATGTCGCTGCGAGCGAGGTAAGGGGAGGGCGCCACTGTGCGGTAGCCCTCGTAAAAGCACTCGTCGGCGAAATAAACGAGCGAATTGCACGCATTTTGTAACGATAATGCGAAAACTTGGCCCACGGAATAATTCCTGTAGCGATATCGGTTTATTTGGCTGCTCCAAGTTGTTTCCAGGAGGATACCTCTTCGATGAATCGAACAATGAAATATGGCCGTTCATTCGTTCCTTAAAAGAGCAATCTTTCCGATAAGACGATCGCTTTAGCACACGCGAAACGGGTAAGAACTCGAAGGTCCTTTGCAATTAACCACTCGCGGTAGTTCGACGGCTTTTATTTTTCCTCATTCGCGTGCCTTTGTCCTCTTCACTAGCGTGTACGGTGGCGCTGCAGTCGTTTAATTACTTTCATTTTGTTCCGCGTCGAGCGCCCCACTCCACTCCCTGGCCGTTCGCGACAGGAATCCACAAGCGGCGCCACAATCTTTTTCCTTCTTTTCTGAACGCTTATATGGAAATTCAGTTATGCTCTGATACCAGCCCTGACTTGTCGATACTCGTTCCGCCCCGTAAATTCCTGCTTCAGGGCGAGGAAACTACCGTTGCTTCAGAGATCGAGACTTTTATCGTGGATCCACGCTGGGTTTGTTCGTCCTGCGCAAATCCTCGACCGCAACTTCCTGCGAGGTACCACGAAATTACTGACCGAGTTGCGAGGAGAATTAGTAGGCAAAGGGTAATCGTAAAGCCGTGATCAATTCAACTTAGTTTTCTTTGGATCTTTATTTCACTGGAGTAAGTGGACTGAGGTTGTGTAAAGATGAAAACGAGGAAATGTACTGCTGTATTATTTACGTCGAAGTTATTTGATTTCCCGAGCTTTTCCTTACCTTTCTATTTTTATTTACGAAATTATTTCGAAATTAGGTATCGCACATAATCCTCAGCTAATTAATAGGATAGATTTTGATAATAGTTAGGATCTAATTAATAAATAAAGGTGTGAGAATTTAATTATTGGTTCAATTTTGAAATATAAATTTGTGTTACGCTTTTTATTGACTGTCAGATTATTGACTAAGTTAAAGAAACAGGTCAAGCACCTTTTTCTGGATTTTGTAAAATTCAAGTTGTTTGAGAGTACAAATTTTACTCGAAGTAACTTGTTTAAGAGAAAATAATTTTCCTACAACTTTTCATCTATCGTTTAGTTTTTAATACATAAATTGTTTCTCGTACTCAAGCGTTCAACCGATGCATCACGATTTTAATTTAGTCAAATGACTGAATCGAGGAATACCCACTTTTGTATTTACCCTCTATCCTGCGTCAACTACGCCATCAACAACGCTATTATAACGCATTATTGTTCCCCAATTCGTTTCCTATTCTTCGTAACTATTGCTCCGTCGACATCGTCGCCTCTGAAAATCATGTTACACGTACGAGGAAGTCGCTGTAGTTTGTGAAGGACAATTCTTAAAACAGAATAATAAATGGCCCATCTTTATAAACTATAACGATTAAACACTCGACGAAAGGTAGCTGAAGTAGTTGTCATGAACCAACAAACGACGATGAAATTATGGCTGCTTCTTATTACTGGCACATTCTCGGTCTACTTGGCTGTGATGTACAACGTTTTGCTGTAAAATCAGTAGAATAGGATGTAAGTGCAAAGACTTGGAAAATCTTCTTATGGCAGCTGGTAATGTCTTCCCATTAACGTATTCCCTCGAACGATCGTGGAATTCCCAGAAAAGAGACACAGGCGCCATCTCGTCTGAACTTGTGCGAAAGTTGTCGCGCAAGGAGGCTCGAATGGCGTGCTAAAGCGGCCCGGTTGTTTCTATGTTAATGTTATGGAACCGTGAAAACGATTCTTCGGTGAATCCAAATGAAATCACCGATCATCGTTCTACGGCTACTGGTAACTAGCGCCATTGTCGCGTTTTGTTTCAATGTTCGGCAATTTTCGCGATTATGATGCTTGCACGCTGTTGTGAAACAGTTAAGGTTGGGTTATTTTTGCCCTTTATTATCCATTACTTTCTATCGCCAACCCTGGCATAACCTAATTGCCCATTTTAATTAATATTCGAATTATCGCTGTTTAATGGGTACCTAATTATAGCAGACATAGACAGTAGTAATTTAAATTTTATCTCAGTATGAGTTGACATTAATTTTCTTTTAAAAGCAGGTATATGTTTCTAGTAATTGTATAAAGAAAATGCTGGTGTTAATGCAAGTATAGGTAAACGACACAAGCGACACTGCAACGTATTGTCACGTTCCTAAAAGATATCATATACTGAAAACATAATTCTCTTCAAATTGTTTACTCATTTCCTCCTATTTACACTTCATCATAAGAATATTAAAAGCCCATATTAATAATTTTACATACTTTGTCACATATATTATTATTTTTGTACGGTACTATGGGAATTATATAGCAAGAACAGTCTCTCTGTCAGAACATCTGAGGTCATCTAATCCATAGAAGGATAAATTCCATGAAATTTATTACCCACATTCATTACCCCACGTCACTTGATTACGCCATTTTCTATTAGCATAACTGACTCCCAGCGTAAACAATGCCATGATTGAAATTTCCGATCGAACTAATCGATTAAATCTAGGTTACTTCAACGTTCCCAACAGAGTCGTGCTTGTTCTCCGATTCTTTCATCTCAATGACTACTCTGTGCTCTTCGTCTTCCTCCACGAATCCATCATGAGCTACTTGCACAAGCATGTTACGTACCCAACTCCTAAGCACGCTGCATTTCCCACACCGCCTCTCCTTATTCACGAATATTCACGAATTAGATTAGCATTCAACTAGCAGGTTAAACGTGATAGCCTAACCGAATGTCAACGCGTGCTAGACATAACTTGAAAACTCGTGCAGGAATTTCGTTATATTGGCGACGAATAAAGATCAAGACATGCACCTGGTTGCATCACAAGCGAAGGAAGAAAAGGAAATATAGAAGCAACAGCATGAAAAGATAGAGGATAGAATTTTCCCCCTTATCCCGGACTCGCCATAAGCGAGAACGTTTTCCCTTTCTCTGGGTTGCGTTTCAGAGATTAGCTTGGGCTTTGTTCGCAGGGTAACGGGGCGAGAAGTTTTGGAAACAAAAATTGAAGCACTTTCGTTGAAATTCGAGCGGAAAAATGAAAAGTGAAAGAGGATAGGGCGGGAAAGGCGAACTGGAAAGTTTCGTTACTGTGAAATTGTTTTCTTCCATTCTCTTCAGCCGCTTGGGGGATGGCTCGCTATGCGGCGAAATAAGTTAATTCCGGTGAAGGAGGAGAACTAGGATTTAATTTTCAATTTGAAAACGATATTACAAACCTGTAACAGGGAAACTTCCCCCCGACTCCCAGATCGTCCGTTTCTTTGTCCAAGGAAAGGGCGCAGCAATGGTTAAACGTGTTACTTCCTTTGCTCATGAACATGTCTAAGTTTGCACCTTTTAATGGTTTTACCCACGGGGATCGTTTCCTCCTTTCGCTCGTGGACTTCTCCTTAATCAATATTGAAATTTTTATTTGTGGATTTTCGGATATTCCTATTGCTTTCTTTACCAGTTCCTGACAAAGCCGGTATTAATAGTTTGAACGGAGTTGTTAGGAATTATCCATAATTGAAATTTTTGTTAATGTGTTCCGGCCAATAAAATAAATTTTTACTTTGTAAGTCAGAAGTGTCTGAGTTTAAGTATACGCACGTATGAGACTACTTCCTGTTACTGGTTGTTATACAGAAAGTACATATGCCCTCCGTTTTTCTGTCTTTTTATTTAAAAAATATTTTTTCGACCGAACAACTAACTGAATAATATCAAACTACTCAAATATCCTTGGATATGACATTCAATAATGTTATATATAATATATGCACGTTGAAGGATCGCCACCAACCGAGGTCTGAAACATTCTTCTAGAACAATGACCATAACGAGCAGCTGAAGGTAACGAAAGATGAAGAATTGCGTCTCGTTTGTAAATCTTTGACAAAAAGAGAGTCTCTTTGTACGGATTAGAAACAACTAGCCGACCGAGTCATAGTCTAGCACCTTTGACTAGAGCTGCAAAGCGACTTCGTTACGGCACATTCACCGATACTAGCACCACGCCATATTCTTATCAAGCACGTCGATGCTTCGACGTGAATTAATCCCAGCGTGTAATCATTCGCGTCTTACGCCTTTACAGCAGTCGTTAAGTTTAATTTCTGAGGGCATCGTGACCCGGTTTCACGTTTCCTCCCTCTGCTCGTTATTACACCAGAAGGAGAACGGTTGATCCACTCGACAGTTGGAGCAGCCGCAGCTGCAACCTAGCCAGCCAAGGCTCCCACTGTGTCTCTCTTTCTCCGGCAAGTCTGGGCTACGATTGCTGCTACTGCTATCGCTGTGGAGCTCAGACTAGCCTCGTTCATGAGAATTGTATATATCCTCGGAGCACCTGACGCCGGCGATCGCCTTCAAATTTGCACACTCGTTCATCTTTTATTCTATTTCGTCCCCACCCATGACCCCCCGTTCCATCCACGTTTCTTATTTCGCCAGACCCTATCTATCTTTTTTCTTTAACCCCTGGTCTCTGCTTAGCCATATTTCGCGTATCTGACTTTTCGTTCCTTCTTTCCATGGTTCTCCGGTCCGGAGATTTTTACGTTCACCTCTGTTTGTATCTACCAATGGTATTAGTTGTAGTCCGTGGACTTTTGTGTTTCATATGTTTTCCTCACATCCGATAGTTCGTTTTGTTTCGAGGATGTTTGTATTCACCTTTCTTTTCAGCGGTTCTTCGTCTGCTGTGTGTTCACCTCTGCCTCGCGTTCTTCCAATGGTTTTATCTCTGGTTTGAGAATTTTCGCGTTTATTTATTTCTCTCCCTTCCTCAATAGCCCCAGCTCAGGTCTGAGGATTTTTGTGTTCTTCTTTCTCTTTTCCAGCAGTTCTAGCATTGGTCTCAGAATTCCTCTGCTCGTCTCTCTCTCTCTTTTGTCAAATGCATCTGGCTCTAGGCGGAGAATTTTTCGCGTATGTAGCAGCTCACGTGTTGGTATACGTGAAGAAATTATTGCAACTGGTTAGACGGTTTGTCGCGCTATACTCTCAGATTTTTTCTTCATTTACATTCGCATAATTTATACGAGCTAACTGCAGCAACTTCACGACCTATTCCTCTCTCGTGCAGGCCTGACTTTGCGTCGATCGATAAAGGAAACTTGCTTCTTCCTTTTCTTTTTTTCACTTTTTCCTGTGTCGTTCTTTGTTTCGTTTCAGAGTTCGTCGTTGCTCTATTGGAAGCCTTCCTCGGGCCACTGGTCACGAGCTAACATCATTTCAGAGCATAGATTCGTTTGGTTCGTGACATAGCATACGTGCTATGCATGGGAATTGGGAAGTTCTTGTATAAGCGGAGGTGTTATTAATGTTTTACGCCTTTGATCTTGTTTTTGATTTATTTAGATGTGTAGCATGGAAGAAGAAAAGAGGATTAGTGACTTGACGTATCGTCGCGATGTGTAGGTGGTTCAATACACAATTCGTAATTATTATCATTAACAATTTATTCTCATAGAGATAAAGATATCCATGTTTACTTTCTTGGATGCATTTCTTTTGTGGATTTTCTTCTGATTTTTCTTTCTGTTGCTATAAAGATGTATCACCCACTTTCTTCCTTCCGTACATTTATATTTCATGACTTATGCTTCCTGGTTACGTTTCGTATGTTTTATCATGGATAGCATTAAATATCCTTCATTTATTTACATATATTATTTTAGCAGTTTGAGAATAAATTAGTGGCATCAGTCATTTGATAATTTTTCATGAGTGTACTTACAAGCTTTCTATATACAATTATTAATGTTTTTGTCCCTTATTTTAGTTAGAACCAGTAGTGAAAGTGGATGATGTTTCAGGTAGTTATAGTAACATGTGTCGACTTTTGACTTCACCTCCTTCATAATATCCTTAACAAATCTCCTTTACAAAGTACGACTACACCCAACTTAATTCGCTGACTAATGTATCACACCCATTTCTAGTATCGACATTCAAGCGATACATCGGCATCGTGCAGAATATCGAATATCGTCCCATCGGAGAATACCACTTACGTATTAGAATCGAGTCACCGATAATACATGAATCTTTCCTAGTTTCGGATCAGCGTTACAGCCCTTTGGCATACTGCCCATCTCCATGGCGCTGCCATAAGTCTTCCAGAAGTGCAGTCAGGGAGGACTCCTCGGTGCCACCCCCTGTAACGTTCAAGACATATGACTCCGTTGTCGTGATTGTGAACATAACTCGTGCCGAAATTTTTCAGCTACCACTGAATTGGAATATAAATCGTCGGTCGTGTCCGGGTGCGCGCCGTTTCCGGTGACGATTCGCCAGCACGATTAACCGTGCCTGTCACCCATGCGTATAGCCAAGGGTCACGAGTATTGTAAACTGGCTGTTGTACCGGAGATTATTGCAAATGTTTCGAAACAAAAACCTGTCCCTGTTAGGTGTTTTCCAGGTGATTTGTTGAACGCATTGTTGGTATGTTGGCTGCGGTGACGTATGTCACGTTGTGGATTCTTTTTTTTGTGTACGAATATGGGAAATATGTATTTGATTAATAGTCAACTCCTTCTATTTAAAATAAATACGTGCTTTTTGTTTATTATATACGTAAGTTTTATGAAGTTAATTGATTTGGTTTACAAATGAGCTGCTGGGGTTGATTACAATGCCATATTTTCACAAAAAACATGACAAGTAATTTGGATAACGTGACGTGGAGGGGTGTATGTTAAATAACGACGATAATTAACGAGTATTAATCGACAGTGAATTGCATTAAAGATCAATCGTGATTATTCAGTTACATTGATTAAAATTGAACAGAGGATAATTATATCTGTTGCAATATTCAAATGATATCGGATAGCAAATATTTAAGCGTAAAAATGATATTTTAATTCGGGTATTAAATCTGCTTTTCAAATAATATGGATATTTTCTTATTCACCCGACATGGTGAAATCCTGTTCGCAAATCTGAATACGTTAATTATCGAATTTATGGTGTCAAATACTTCGGTCTGACTTTCTTCTTCGTATTTTTAAACGACGGGGACTTTCTGTTCGTGATCGAATGTAGAAATATCTTTCTTCGTGAAGAAGATAAAGCGCAGGGAAAATTGGCCACGAATTAGTATTCACCGACCATAGAAATTAATTCCTGATCGATCAGTGTTCCACCACGAGAATTATAATAAGGCAGAAGCTTATTTGGTCAATACCTCTTCAGCACATTGACGAACTTGACGAAATCTCGCCGACCAATTGTGCGTGTTGTATTTTCAAAATTTTTTTAATATCATTATTCTCTTTTTTATCTATCTTTTATCGTTCATTTGTTGAAGTACACATCTTGTTTTTATTACATTTTATGCGTTAAATTATCGCAGAAATTAATTGTATAAATAAACAAAAGTTTAGACAATTTCCGTGAATTATTGTACGGCTTGAATTTTCAAAAAATATTGTTCCAAGTGTTTCATTTTTGTAGAGAAGCTTCGTGTCTAAATTCCTCGTACAATTTTAATCTATTTTCATGCCAAACATCACTGATATATACAGTGGTTTCTTTCATTGCAAACCTTTGTTATTCGATACATTATTTTAAAAATTATTTGAAGCAGGAAAAGAGATTTATTTATTTATTCATAAGTTATTCATGAATTGTCGGGTATCGAGATGAACTCTAAATAATTTTTAATATAATTCAGAAAATATCGTTTATAGAGTTACATTTTTGAAATGTATGATCGTTAATTTTGATTGGAATATTTTTTCACGTACGAATGTTTCGTCTTAATAGAATTTTTCCATAAACAAGAATGGTATCTAGATTTGCACTGTGACTAAATTTCATCATTATTAATACTTGCCTCCTTCATTAATTGCAATCGTACAAAGCAACGGCTTGCATTTCTTCAATTTCCTTATGTTAGAAAATATTTAAATGGCAACTGAGTAATTATTAATGTTAACTTTATGTCCATTTACTTGTAGATGCAAACTAATACGTTACACTTTCGATTTAAATTATTTTCTATATTTTATATGAATTAAAAATTAATTTACAAAGTCAGAAATGCTTACATTCAATTTACTAAGGTAAAAAAATTTCTATACCATAGAATGTTATGTATATTATGTTTCTCTTCAATTCATTTTTACTCATCGATATAATTTTTCAGTAGTGTCCCGACTTAGCAAACACCCTGTACACACCACCAATACCAGCACACTCTATATATGCCCATAATTTGTCTCTTTTTCCACGACGTTTATAGGGGTAAAATAAAAATATGACGTCAAGGACTATTTCTCTGCCTTGTTGTCGTCATTCAAAATGTCCTCGTATATCTTTGCTCCAGGCGCATTTAGCTGCTTAACTGTGCATACGCACATTGTAATAACCTAGACTAACAGACTAAGCAGAACATGATTTTCGTTGTATTTCGCACAGCAGAACATACCACCGCGAGATACTTCCACCCTTGCGCAAAGAATATTTTCTCCATGTACACGAAACGTTTTCAACGGAACCGCGAAACGATGGATCGTTCAATAGCAGGGCTGGTTTACATTGTTCCTTCTCCCCACTTCGTCCTTTGTCCCTGCGAATCGAGACGCAACAATAACGCCGGGCAAATATTGAAACAACCTTGTATTCTTCATTTATAATTATCAGAACGTTCGACGATTCTATTGGAAAGATAATTCATTTTATCATGTTCTGTAGTGAAAGATCAAGTGGACACGATGTTTTTATTAACAGCTCCATAATATGATCGATAAAAGAGGTTAGCTTGAATAAGAACCTTGGATTATTGGTGGTAGTAGTTGTGCTTTTAGTCAACTAAGTATTCCAAATTAAAAATGGAATATTTTGGTCATACATTGTATCAGATCTGAAAATAATTGTTAATAACTATTAGATCAAGGAATCCTAAAATCTTCCTATATGAGTCTGTATTTGTCTCATACATCTAAATGTATCTAAGTGATTTATATGAAGCTTAAAAGCAAGAAGGGACGAAAATAAATAAAAACTTATTTTGTTAGACATATTTATTATGTTAACAATGAGGAAATAATCTGATAATAAATTTTATTTTAAATTAAATATGGCTGGACTTTAGCTGGACTAGGATGCTATGTAACAGCCATTGTTTATCCTATTCACGATTCGTATCTATATTGATTAAAGCTTCCATCTGTCCGGTTCGAAGTCGAATTGACAAATGTATCCCATCTGTGGCGACGTGATCTCTATATACTCAGCGACTGCTACCTACCCAAGATCAGTCCAAAAGATGATGATCACTAACGACCTTGCCAACGCATTACTTACTTTCCTACTGAAATAAGCAACAGTTGAAGAACTTTTTCACTCGTATTATATATTTATGCCCATAGTAATTTATTATCGATAATATTAGCGTGCTGTTAACAATAAGATATATGCGTACGATACACATTTTCTGTCTTCTCAATCAATTTTCGCTGATAGTTAAGGTAACGTTTCGACGCTATCCAATCAGCATGCATCCTGAGCTACACCTAGGTGATGTTCAGATATTCCGAGCGTCAGTTAAACAGAAACATTTCTCATATTCAACTAGATGCATTCCAGTTTACAGACAGATGGATCATCGAACAGATAGACTCTCATTTTCAACCAATATTCGCGAACTTACTAGAGACAAACACGAGAAGCAAATCTACATTTTCGCATTCAACACACGTGTATATACCAAATATATGTTATCACTATACTTTATTGTACATACGACTTTAACTCAACATTTCTCACTAAGTAAAGAACAAGAAAATTTATCCCCGATAAATAAACTACATGTCCTAAATAACAGTTATTTTCAAAATTTTTTAAAAATATTTTGGAAGGAACCACTTATCATTAAATGTCATTAAGGATTCCTTCATAAATGATTTGACAGTAGAATATTCCTTCACCGCCAATAATGGTTACAAATTTTCAAGTTTTCGGCCATTGACGATGATGTTTTTGGAAAGGACTGAGTATTGGCTAATATAGAACGACTACAAATATGGCGGTTATTTCTTAATATTTCCATCCAGTGAGCACGATGACGGTCTGATAATGCTCTCTCAAAATTCTCTTCCACCGTTCAGCCTTGAGGAGACTCACCCTCGTACACGTGCACACATAGATACTCACGGACACACGCGTAGATGTCGTGGCTATTCAACCTCTCTGCTGCATGCGCGCTCCTTTGGAATCCTAATTTCTAAACATCGCAGTCATAGCCTGCTCTTGAAAATTCCTTCACTGCTACGTTAGCTCTTTTAAAGTACCTTGCATTTATTTCTGTGTTCTGTTACAAATAAATATATGAATGTTCTGCTGATATTAGAGAAACTGTGAGTCTTGCCTTATGAAACTGGCACTGTGCTAAATTTTGGCATTTCTGTTTTAATTTGTTGTATGAAATTATCTAAGAATTTGAGATTAGATGAAAGTACTTGGGCTTCACTGGGATTTCTGAATGGCTTTCCTGGTCGCGTTAAACGTTGAATGGATTAGCAGAGGCTTGTGTTGTGAGAATAACGAACGTAGGGGTTATCAGCGAAGTAAACGTGGATTAGGACGTTTAAAGGGATTGAATTTTGGATGTTTCTTGATGTTCAGAAATTCTTATGGCTGTCACACTATTTATTAGTATTATAGCGTGTACTATCTAAAGGGAGACTAAATAAGTTTATCTAAATTTTGTATTCGTTCAAAATATTTAATAATTTCTCGATTGAATTTTGGACGAATATGACTTAGTCGTAATTATTCTACGCCCCCCTCTCGTTATCGCTGCGATTTTCGTATCACTTTTCGCCGTAGGTGTTGTTGAATTTCTTTGGATTTAGACCTTATTTTCATATAAATCTTATGTTTCATAAATTTGTATAGTTGAACTGGTGTTCTGAAAAGTTGATTATTATTACTATTATTTTATTTTTGTTTATACTTGTTACAATCTATATTAATGATAATATAGAAACGTAGTGATGTTATTGATATTCTGACGAATTTTGGACGTTACAGCTTGAAATTTATTTCTTCTTTATTCACTTTCGGGAATAATTGAATTCCTTTGAGGTTCAATCGTCCAGTACCTGGGAAAAGTTTATTATAGCAATGAAGTACAAAAGACAGCACTTCCATTTCTATTAATTCGACGTACGCTCATTATCAGAATTTAGACAAGGCCGATAGAGGATGAGAAGTTAGGAGTGTCCCTAAGATTTTTCTTATGGGGTAATTTAACTCACGTTCACCGTGGAGAAATCCGCTCTACCAATTTCTTAATATTATTTCCACTACCAGTAAATTTATACCATACTTGAATCGTTCTTGTGAATCTTAATCCGTGGTGTTGATAAAGTGGTACTGGTCTTTTCTAGACTAGTGATAGTTTTCCACCTATAAAATGAGCAATCATGCCATGAAATATGAGAGATACTAAATTCTGCGGTTCTACTTCTATGGATCGCTTCTACAGTTGCGTTGCACAGCACATGTTTACCATTTATAGTAAATCCCACCTTCACAAGCTGTGAAAACTAAATTTCCGAAACCACTGACTCTGTCTAGTTCAATACTTTCTGATGCTAAGAATCACAGCAATTTTTCATCGAATTACACAATAGTTATACCTATTTATTAATCACGTGACTCAAAATTACGTTATGCAATGCCTCGATGACACATTTCCATCCATCACATCTTTTACCCCAAATTGCCCCCGCTATATCCAGCTCCGGCATTTACTAGTGCTTCAGAAATATTACCTCCTACCTCTCGACTATAGGGTTTTCATGTAGGCACTGCGAGACATCCATCACCGGCTGTGCCGTTGTCCCCTTCGACAGCATAAAATTGCTGTTGCCGTGGTCCAGGCTCGCCGAGGTCGTCTTCAATTTCGTTTTCTTTGTTCTGCGTTTCGTAGTACCACTGTTCGCCGTGCGGGATAAACGGCGCACTTTTGGGCGCTGCAGCGCCATCTCTTCCCCTCTCCTTTTACCTCGACTGCTCTCTTTCCACTTTGTCACCTTAACGCCGGGTAAGTGTGGCTGGTGCAACGAGGTCTGGCTTTATACGCAGGCAGATAACGGTGTAGGGCTCGCCGAGATTTACATGGACAGAGTATAATATAGAACGACTACAAATATGGCGGATATTTCTTAATATTTCCATCCGGTGAGCACGATGACGGTCTGATAATGCTCTCTCAAAATTCTCTTCCACCGTTCAGCCTTGAGGAGACTCACCCTCGTACACGTGCACACATAGATACTCACGGACACACGCGTAGATGTCGTGGCTATTCAACCTCTCTGCTGCATGCGCGCTCCTTTGGAATCCTAATTTCTAAACATCGCAGTCATAGCCTGCTCTTGAAAATTCCTTCACTGCTACGTTAGCTCTTTCAAAGTACCTTGCATTTATTTCTGTGTTCTGTTACAAATAAATATATGAATGTTCTGCTGATATTAGAGAAACTGTGAGTCTTGCCTTATGAAACTGGCACTGTGCTAAATTTTGGCATTTCTGTTTTAATTTGTTGTATGAAATTATCTAAGAATTTGAGATTAGATGAAAGTACTTGGGCTTCACTGGGATTTCTGAATGGCTTTCCTGGTCGCGTTAAACGTTGAATGGATTAGCAGAGGCTTGTGTTGTGAGAATAACGAACGTAGGGGTTATCAGCGAAGTAAACGTGGATTAGGACGTTTAAAGGGATTGAATTTTGGATGTTTCTTGATGTTCAGAAATTCTTATGGCTGTCACACTATTTATTAGTATTATAGCGTGTACTATCTAAAGGGAGACTAAATAAGTTTATCTAAATTTTGTATTCGTTCAAAATATTTAATAATTTCTCGATTGAATTTTGGACGAATAGAAAATTTTGAGAAGCTTGTTTAAAATTTGAATTATACTCATGGAACAATTTGCAGCATTTAATTACTCGACTGAAGAATAGTAGACGTTGCGCCAAAATCAATGTCATAAATATAAAAATTTTGGAATATGGCGATTAAGAGATTCATATATATGTATATAAACTCCGCTTTTAAATGTGAAATAATTTTCCAGCAATTTTTATTTTTTCACTGCATCCTCATTTCTCTAACTCTTCTAATAATTGCGAACAAGCATGTTCATTCGAGTGCATTTACGCAGTTGCAAATTGTACTCGTAACTTTCTTGGAGAACGCGATATTAATATTTTTTTAACGCATTATATACTGCCTACGAATAAAGAAAATTGCAGGACATTCCTACCCTATGCTATCATGTGCAGAAATACGGTAAAAGATAGAAGGGCGAACACGTGCACGAAAGAGGAACGTGAATCTTCTTTCCCCTCGGACGATTTTAATTTTTCACCTATTTTTCCACTGTGCACAATTGCCACGATGAAAAAATTAAATCAAGTCCCCGCGCTCTTTTCAGTCTTTAGTAATTCATTCCCGAAATGTCCGTTACCTAGTTAAAATTTTACTCGAACGAAGAATTTATAACACTCGAGTACACGGACAAATTTTATACTTCCAGCAGAATAAAACTTTGCATATATATATCGAACAACGTATTAACTCTTTGTTCTCGAGTAGCGACTCTCTGTCACTAATTGTTTTAATATCACGAAGCTTAAGTAACGAGCATGAGCTAATAAGTGTATGAGAAATATTAAAATAAAATACCCGTGATTTTCTTTTCTTATTTCAACATAAATGATATTATCGACCTTAGAAAAATGTAAAGGAAGCTTTGAATTGTGTCTTTATACCGGGACAATTTTCGATCCCAAAGGGTTAAAATGTAGATCTATTCTTGATAAAAAGTCGCCTGGCAGACTATAGAATGGAAATAGAGGGTGTTCAGAACCGTTCTCTACCCCCTACCTGCGGCTCCCCACTCTTTATACTTATCTCTCGTGCTTTAAATCATCTCCATGGAACGATCTATTGCGTATCCACGGAACACCTTGTATACCGACTCCATTTTCTATCCGCAAAAATTTATCGCGTGCAGAGTCGCCGAATCCAAGCCGACGTCCACCGTTCATGGTGCATGTGTTCACATACGTCTGAACACAAAGGCTACTGGAACCTTTGAATCGAGAGCGATCGAAAAACGAATTCACGCGCGATATCGAGTCGTTGATCACTTTGCAACGAGTTAACTGCGAATCGTGTCCGTCAATTATAACTGAAAGGGAATGGAAAACAGACGTGCGAGAATTGTGGACGAGCGGGTATGTATCGGGTGTCAGATAAAAAGAAAGAGGGATAGTGTCTACGGGAATTATCGATTGTATATACTGAAGAAAAAGTGAAAAAAGATAGGGAATGCAACTGAGTATGTACCAGAGGGTGTAATTACCCGAGAAACGCGCGACGTTTCTTGTCAATTAATTATCGATCTCCATCGAGGCTTTGCTGATGTTCCTTTTGTTACAGGTGTTTCTGTGGTGGCTTGGATACGGGGGTTGTCGAGTCCGTTCCATTGGATCTTGGACATCGTAAGGTGAGTAGTTTGTGGAATGTTTGTAAAACTAATTTGACATTGTGGAAATCCTTTTTACTATATACACGTGCATAATATGTAGCTAAGTTGTTTGGAGATAAATACTTAATCCATATTTGAAATTTCGAACTTTTATGATTTTGGAATATTCTATTTCTGTTTGTAATTATTTTTCTGAAATCGCACTTTTCTTCGTTTATACGTAAAGTCGATATTATATGGCTATATTATTTAGTACATTAATACTGATACGATATATTGACATATATTGCCAGTATATAAGTACAATGATGGAATAACATATATGATGGTAAAAAAAATATACTCGTATACCAACAAATAAATGCAAGTGAAATTTTATATTGCATAGCATTATGAAGTGCTAAAATATAAATATAATATTCCTTGTTTAATAATTTATAATAATAATTACTAATAATCATTGATAGTTATTATTTAAATAATAAATAAATAAATTATAGAAATATTATTATTTATAATGATTTGTAATTATTTTTAAATAATCATATTCTTTGCACACTCTTTTCCAAGTATTTTAAATTTTCCAAAATCATGAATTTTCGTTCAGTCATCGTGGTGCATTGTTTGCTTGAATCGATCTGATTAATTTTCTGCATTGACTGTATCACTAATCGATGCAATCCAGTGACGGTGGTACATGCCGCGTCGTGAATTAACCAAGAGTCGAATGTGCTGTTTGTCTTTGTTTTAAATTGACCATGATAGAATCACAAATCCGGCTGAGGTATTGGCTATGAAATTTATAAACCTCCCTGGAGTTCACTATTGAAAATTTAACGAAGGTTAAGAACATTAATGGAGTTTATTTCGATGTAGGATTAAATCATATCTTTTTTTATCAACTACTATAATAAGAAATAATTAAAACTTGCAAAAAGGACTTGAGAAGAAAAATTATTTTTAAATTGTTTAAAGGGGTGGGATGTGAGTGTGAATGGGTCGTGGGGCTATCGGCCATCCCACTTCGGACTCCCCGCCCCCGTTTAGTGCACCAAAAAAATTTCAATGTGTCACTTACTAAGTCAAACTGACAAATGACCAAGCTGTGTCGCGACGCCCTTTGTATAGCCCTGGATCGGCCGAAGATCGATGAAAATTTCCGGACTTAAACGATTCCATCAATTGTTACTTTTCGGCTTTACTAATCAATAATTTATCAATTTTTTCACTTTTTTAATAACTGCGCGTTATGAACAATTTGTTATTAATAACATTAATTTGTTGTTAACGGTAAATATGATAGTTTGTATGCTTGTTACAAATTATAACTATATTCATTGTTTTAGAATATCAATTATACCTGAAATGTTCCTTTATAGGGTGCTTCTCTATTGAATTGTAATGTTTACGTTTATAGAATGTTATTTATGACAGTGTTTGATACATTAAATGTGCAAGATGTGCCGGCATATCGCACATGCTACAAATATTGGAACATATAGGGGCATTAAATTTCGATACCTTCAATGTTATAATTGTCTATTATACTTCAAAATTTCTGGGGCATACATCAAAATTTTTAATGTATTAAAATGTATCTAACAAACGTGTCATTTTGGTGATACTAACTGCCAATACCGTAGAGTCAGAAAAATTCTTGTGGGGGTACTCCCCCACGGTCGTTGATGTCCGTGCTGGTCGCAGGTATCCTCGTTGGCGATGTAGCTAGATGGGACGATAATAAAAGGAAGGGATGCGTTTCGTCCCGGGCCTGCTAGTGGACTCATCAGTAAGGCTACCCTAGCAGCCCTCCCTTATGTTTGCAAAGATATGAATTCAAAAAACCGAAACGTATAAATGGTTTATACATGACAACTTAGGCTACGAGAACCCTAGCAGGCCCTGCCTTAGACTGAGATACTATTTAAAGGTCGGGACGTTATATATATAGGAATTGTTGGTTTTGCGAGGGCTTGCGAGAAAGTCTTCGAAGTCCGAATCCCTCTAGTAGCGAAGGTGAGAATGATGGTTGCTACATTCTAAATTCAAACAATGCTAAGCACTGTGTCAAAAGGAATAGCTACCGCGAACTAACGTCAGTATCAGTGTCTCGTAACGCGCCCTCTGTTCGTCCAGCGTGATATTTTCGTGATTCAAATCATAGGCCGTCGCACAATTCCTGCCGTTAATAGGTTCAATCGCGAATCATATGATTGGACTAGCAACGAATGGTAACACGATTTACTGATATAAGAGGTGGCAGCGTCTAGCGCAGCATCTTCCACGCGACTTTCATTTCTCGGTTCCGCGGGATAAATATTCCATTCGTGCACTCGTCGAGACACACTGTCAATTCGGTGGCCTCTCAAACAATATTTATTTAGCCGGTATCGATTTCGTTGGCATGATATTGGTTTCCCGTGCCCGCTGCTTGTATTTCACCGCCCATCTCTACCCCTCTTTCTAGCTCTTGCTCTCTCCCTTTCTGTATTTTCACCCGCTAAACCTCTGGTCTGCGTTCGTTTTCAGTCAGTTTCTATCGCCATTTCTTGCACGGCCGATCAGAAATCGCACGAGCTTCAGGGCAAACTAATTTATAAGCATTCAAGATTCGGCATAGCTGTGGAGCTGGGAAAGCTGGGTTACGATAGGTTTATATGTATATATGTATATATTTTTATGGAGCTGAACGGCGAAAATTTGTCATTCGAGGAAAAAGAGACACATTGGAGGGATCAAAATAGACGGAGGGGATGGAAAAAGGAATAAAATAGAAACGTCGAGCGTTGTAGGGAGAGGAATGAAAGCTGTTTCCGCGTGCACAATGCTATTTCCGGCAAAATGATGGATTCAATTTTCGATAGAAATACATTCGACTCGATAGGTACAATATTATCTTCCGGAATTGATACGGTATGAAAGGAACTTCGAAATAGACTAGTTGCTTGTTCCCGCTTTCCATTGATACTGATAGACTTTTACGTGGATTAATTTCGTTTCTCGCCCGTGTAATTAATCGTGTGTTTGGCGAATTTCTCATTCGAAATATTACACCGAAGTGTTCGTGTAGATTTTCGGCAATAAATTACGTAAATCAATAGGTCAGTGTTGATTTAAGTATATTTTGATACGAATTCGGTATGATCGTGTTAGAGAGGATCGAATATTCATTTTGTAATTATGGACTGCAAATGGTAACATTTTACCGAGTTAGTAATTATTAAGAAATATTAATTGAAAATTGTGTTAAAAAATTATGGTGCAGAAATATTATATTTCAAAATTTCTTACATTCGCAAGAAATTCACCACTATACAGAAAAATATTCATAAAGTGGAACATAAATAGTGTAATAAAAAGTCAAAACAAGTATCGAATTCACTTCGTATGTCGCAGATCATAACTCAAAAGTGAATAGTAATAACTTTGAATTTACCAGTCATTTTTCCATTCTCGAATACTTCTCAATTGCTGCACAAAATTTGTTCAAGTTTGTGTTTGTTCTTCAGAACCACAGTTTTTCATAACTCAACAATCTGAAGCGATTTCACAGTTGCCTCGTTCATCGCACGCCACAGAGACTCGTTGTAAAATATTGGTTCAACCTCAAAAACACAGAAGAGATTACCCAACGCATTCGTGTGACGATTGTAATGTATTTAAAAATTCGCCTAGCTCGCCATCTCAATTTTCCCAACGCTCTGCTCGTTTTGCGTCGTCTCTCGGTTATCACCGTTGACACGCGAATAACGACGCGAAATTAGCGGTTTTAATTAACGATATTAACGCATCCTGGCACGAGTTGTGTGTAGTTGGAAGCGTAATACACGCAGCTCGTGGCCCGTGAAGCACATTTCTTCCCCGCGATAACGTCAGAACGCGAGAACACGTCGCTGCGTTACTCGTTCTGCTTTATTCCTGTGTAAAGATGCCTACCGATACGCTGTCTAAAATTTTCCAAATAAATCTTTGATCTTATCGCCGCGCGTGCGTGACACGGGATTTTTAGTTTTGCCGGTCGCGTACTAGTATCTCGGACTCGCCGCGACTAATCGCCGCGCTGCATGCGCAACATGGCGGCTGGTCAATTTGCGCGAGAGCAATTCGGCTTATGGATGGTTTAGGTTAGCTTATGTTGTAGGTTATAATTCGGCTTATGGAGAGGCGGCAATGAGTGTTTATCGACGGGACACACTCAAAGCAGGGCTGGTTCTGATAAATGCGATTAATAGGTGTCACAGGCGACCGTAATCCGATCCTGTAACGATTTTATCGATGCACAGCGAGAACAATGTAGACATTCCACTCGATTGCTATCTTGTAACGATACACTGCAGTCATCTCCGTTAACCACGACCCCGCGGATAACGTTGCTGTCTCGAATTTCTGTTTTGCTTCAGTTGTTTCACTCGGTTGTGTCCACGACTGTTGTGAAGGATGTTTCACCATTTCCCTGCTAGTGCACTGCAAACGGTTATACATTTCTGTACTAATTTCTAAATAACGAAAGTCAATTTTGCATCGAGTAGATTGATTTCAGAACCCATTTTGATTAGTTGTTTTCTACTCTCCTTGGCGAGTAGTATAACCTCTCAAAATCTCCGGCTAGGTGTGCAACGTATGAGTAAATGATTGTGGCACGAAGTTCTGTTGCATTGAATATCATTATTGGTGATTATACATACAAGAGATGCCCTGAATATTTCACGAGAATATTAAAGATCGAGGGAATCGATTGTTCCGTGGTTTCAGTATCAAGCCAATTAATTCCTAAAGATTAATTGAATATCTGTGTGAACGTTTCATTCAAATGCACGTCCGGAAAATAACGAAGAATGATCGTGTGCAGCATTTTAGACCATAATAGGATAGAATTCAGTTGGATTATTCGGATTAAATTATCAGGAGAAATGTACAATATCAAAATTAACTGAAATTTATGCATTCTCGGAGTTACGATGTATCCATGTCATGCTTTCTCATTTCTGCTTCCACGTGATCACTGGTATTAATGCATAATTACACTCATGAGTAACGCACTTGTGAGAATTTCACACTAGAGGGGCGCAGCTTCGGCGAATCGTCGACTAACCGTTCGAATCGAATTCCAAGTACTAATTACCGTAGAAGTTCGTGTAATAAGTATCCTCGCGAAATAATTGGACCTACTATTAGCCATTGAATGAAACAACGCAGCCAAGCGTCATCGCGTCAGCGTGTGTGGAGTCGATATAATCGAGCAATTTTTCTTCCTGCACAGCTCCCTGTAATGTCGTCACGAAAGTGTATCACCAATATGTTGCACGATGAAGCAGCACATTTGCATAACGATCCTCGGGATGCCAAACCATGCATCGTAAATAGTCCAGCTGGGATTGGACGAGACAACGCGGCAATATCTCCCAAGTACAAGCTAATCGCCTCTAGTGAAATTAGTATGTGGAACGTGTAGATCCTTGTCTACCATGGATCAAAAGATTACTTCGCGATGTTTACCGTTATTCGCAATATTTCAAGTCGGTATATCCGTTATACAAATTCTGCAAATTCTCAAGGGCGACCAATACATCGGTGGCTTTTGGTGCTGCCTGATGTTCACATTTCTAGCGGAGATCTGACTGTTAGCATTCTGGCAAATTGACTTGAAGGATCACTCGTTGAACCTAACAGATACGCCTCCGTTACCTATGTAGAATAACACCGTAAGATGCACTTCTGTTACGGAAGATGCAACCAGCAGACGCTTCTGGCGAATTTTGTATAGAATTATCAAAAGTAGTAGTACGTTATCGGCGATGAAAGCTAACGATTTTGGCATAATATTGAATATTTTCTTCGTACCTCTGGTTATTTTTCTTTTTAAAGAGTATTTAAATAGAAAACTAACGAATGTTTAGAGAATTCTAACCTCGAATTCTTTATAGTGTAATCATTAGAACTATTACTTTAATATCTTTACCGTAGTATATTTAATACCTTTATCGTAAACATATTTTACAATTCTATTATTATTAACTGATAAATATCTTTTTCGAGATCAAGATTTACAGGACTAGAAAGTAGAAGAATTTTTCCTTATAATCTCATTACTAATGACGGAAGTGTCTTATAACAAATTTCTCTATAATTAAGTTTTCTAGTGTATTATAGTTAAATGTTCATTTTGCATGAACACATTTTGTGTATCCCGAAGGACGGAATCTTGTTTTTGGAAAAAAATTTCAACGTTGCACAGACTTTCCATTTGACCAGGGCGCTAACTGTCACGTGTCGTTCTATCAATCGTGCTTCGTCAGTTCGATTATCCCCTTTGCCATTCGATGTGATCTAGCGAGCGTTTATGCGTCTGCCCGTCAAATAGGTTTCTCCCTCTGATTGGCTGTAAATAATCGTTTTCCCGTCACAGTGGCTCCTCGTCTGTACATCATTCCCCGGACATACAAGATATTACATCGATTCGCCAAATTGTTTCGATGTTTCCAACTTTTTGGTTAAATTATCAACCTTTGTACATTTTAACGAGGCATGTGCACGACCCAATATTCGAGATTTAGTTTTTCGCTAGCTTTTGCTGCTGTTCACGTTCAGCAAGCATATTCAGGTCATCGTGTTTGGTTCCTTCAGGATTGCTTATAGCTCATATACCATTTCACTCGCTATTCAAATAGTGGAGGGGAATGGATTGGCTGTATAGATACTTATCTTCTCTTTCTTGGCTTGGTTATTGGAATTCTCTTTCGAAAGAGATTACTTGGGTCCTGGATTTCGATTTGTATAGGGAAGAGGTCGTCGACTGATCGTTGGGTCAAACCCCAGAATGTCTCTGTACCAAGCGTATAAAACCTCAGTATGATTTGGCTTTCGACAAATTCGACATTGTCTGTTTTCAATATTAACTATATTATAGCACTGTTGTTGTTTATAGACACAGATGTAGACAAAGGTTTCGACACTTTCCATCGGGGATGGATGGAAACGTAATTTTTAAGTTCTCTTCCTAAAAATTTCGTGTAATTAGAATTATCGAAGCTATATTCGAGTCTCTCGGTTTCGAGGATTACTCCGAGATAAATCTGTTCGATGTACAAATTGATTACGGAATAAACTCCGCAGTTGGAATGTCTGAAAAACGAATCTGAAGAACAACTAGCAAATTCCTCTTTCTAGGAGGCAGTAAATCACGTTTGCCTCAGCAAGATGATCTAAGGAAATAAATCACACGATCGTTAACAGATCAAGTAGTTAGATCTTCAGGCAGGTGCTTTAGACTCCAACTGTTTCCCACCCCATTTCTCCTCGGCAAAACGGGGGTATATGACCAGGGAACATCTAAGCAACTGCGGACTTATTAGCATCCTGGGATAATTAAGCTTGTTACGAATAATCTTTACCACCTCGAGCTCGCCAGTGCGTATAGGTTCTATGCAAAGGGAACTCATTCATGGAGGCAACCAGGCCAGTCCCACCGTGTTTCCACGGTCTGCATTCCAATTCCGATGCCGTCAGCCCAGCCACTTACGCCCGACTAATTCGAATGTAATTTTAAGTGAAACAGTTTCAGCAAGTTTAATAAAGCGACCAGCGCCCTCTCGTTCTCGCCTCCTTCTCGCACTGACGGCAACAAGTGCAAATTGCTCGGCTCCTATGCTAAGAGGACACATTGGTGACTTAGTCGTAATTATTCTACGCCCCCCTCTCGTTATCGCTGCGATTTTCGTATCACTTTTCGCCGTAGGTGTTGCTGAATTTCTTTGGATTTAGACCTTATTTTCATATAAATCTTATGTTTCATAAATTTGTATAGTTGAACTGGTGTTCTGAAAAGTTGATTATTATTACTATTATTTTATTTTTGTTTATACTTGTTACAATCTATATTAATGATAATATAGAAACGTAGTGATGTTATTGATATTCTGACGAATTTTGGACGTTACAGCTTGAAATTTATTTCTTCTTTATTCACTTTCGGGAATAATTGAATTCCTTTGAGGTTCAATCGTCCAGTACCTGGGAAAAGTTTATTATAGCAATGAAGTACAAAAGACAGCACTTCCATTTCTATTAATTCGACGTACGCTCATTATCAGAATTTAGACAAGGCCGATAGAGGATGAGAAGTTAGGAGTGTCCCTAAGATTTTTCTTATGGGGTAATTTAACTCACGTTCACCGTGGAGAAATCCGCTCTACCAATTTCTTAATATTATTTCCACTACCAGTAAATTTATACCATACTTGAATCGTTCTTGTGAATCTTAATCCGTGGTGTTGATAAAGTGGTACTGGTCTTTTCTAGACTAGTGATAGTTTTCCACCTATAAAATGAGCAATCATGCCATGAAATATGAGAGATACTAAATTCTGCGGTTCTACTTCTATGGATCGCTTCT
>NW_016907971.1:55735-63571 GCF_001483705.2 Eufriesea mexicana
GATATATAGTTATTTGTTACGGATTACCTAAGTGGTGGCTTAGGTGCTAAAGAAATCAAGGGGCGCTGACAGTAAGGATATAAACAGCCTTCTACTTGGGACATTGCGGTCCTAGGACCGCATCACTGGTACTTGTGAAGTTTCAGAGCCTTCACACTGTCTATTCTAAACAAAGGGCCGAACGAAATGCCGGAACGACATTCCAAGGATTAACAATAGCCATATTATTTGTTATATGGATACCCTAATTCGCAAACGAATGAAACGAATTTATGAATTTAACTTTCTGAGTATTAACCAAAAACAAACGAAAGGCTTCAACTTTTTATAATTGTTTGAAACAATGGACTAAACGAATGATGTAAATTATTTTCACAATTAAGTGTATATTATATAATCCAGAAATAACACTTGAATTTTGTCCGAAAATATGTTAAGTTATGCACTCGATATGCATCTTCCACTTATATTTTAATGTCATCGATAAACCAGGTCACGGAGGGTATTAATCCATCAAAGATACACGAATGTTGCAAAGGCACAGCCAACCAATCGCAACTCACGTTACAGACATTTTCCATCCGACTCGTTATCAATAAACCAACGGACAGGCAAAAAGCGAAAAACTAGGCCTTCGACCTACATTCCAGATGACTCACAGTGAAACGCGAAACTTTTCTACTCGGTAGCCTATGTCAGCTTCAAAGGGATGTGCGGATTCGATCGAGTAATTAGCGGCAATTGGCGCGATGAATCCGTCGCGGGCAGTTGCATGCGCGCATGAGCGCTGATCATGAAACCTCCGCGGTGTAACGAGCCCGCGATCTCCTCAAATATAATAAAACGTTTCGGAATTGCCAATTTGTGTGTAACGAGAGCGAAAAAAAAAGCTTTAAAAATTCATTTCAATTTTCTCGTGTATTTCCATTCGGTGGTATCGTTTGTTGTCAAATGGAACAGGTGAACAAGCTGTAAATTAATTATCTGGAGAGTATAGTAACTTGCTTACCTAAATAGCGTAGTTTCTAGATTGCATTAGCACTGAATAGTTTAAAATATTATTCACGGTAATAGATTAGGTGAATTATCTAATAGGAGGTATTTGCTTGATATCAGGGTGTGAGTTGATTATCTGTTTTCAGCTATTGGTAGGCTGAATTTTGAGTGAAATAAGATGGTGGAATAGATACTGGGGAAGATTAGGATACCTGTAATTGTGTCGTTTTGAGTTCTGTTCGCGTGTTTCGAGTGTTTCTAGTTTATGCAATGTGTGACTTGGTGAAACTCAGATGAGGACCTGAGATAGTATGCAGCAAGATATGTAAATATTGTTAAATAGTTGCAGTATGTGTTTAAGAGTTAAAATAGTAAAAGGTCGGGACGTTATATATATAGGAATTGTTGGTTTTGCGAGGGCTTGCGAGAAAGTCTTCGAAGTCCGAATCCCTCTAGTAGCGAAGGTGAGAATGATGGTTGCTACATTCTAAATTCAAACAATGCTAAGCACTGTGTCAAAAGGAATAGCTACCGCGAACTAACGTCAGTATCAGTGTCTCGTAACGCGCCCTCTGTTCGTCCAGCGTGATATTTTCGTGATTCAAATCATAGGCCGTCGCACAATTCCTGCCGTTAATAGGTTCAATCGCGAATCATATGATTGGACTAGCAACGAATGGTAACACGATTTACTGATATAAGAGGTGGCAGCGTCTAGCGCAGCATCTTCCACGCGACTTTCATTTCTCGGTTCCGCGGGATAAATATTCCATTCGTGCACTCGTCGAGACACACTGTCAATTCGGTGGCCTCTCAAACAATATTTATTTAGCCGGTATCGATTTCGTTGGCATGATATTGGTTTCCCGTGCCCGCTGCTTGTATTTCACCGCCCATCTCTACCCCTCTTTCTAGCTCTTGCTCTCTCCCTTTCTGTATTTTCACCCGCTAAACCTCTGGTCTGCGTTCGTTTTCAGTCAGTTTCTATCGCCATTTCTTGCACGGCCGATCAGAAATCGCACGAGCTTCAGGGCAAACTAATTTATAAGCATTCAAGATTCGGCATAGCTGTGGAGCTGGGAAAGCTGGGTTACGATAGGTTTATATGTATATATGTATATATTTTTATGGAGCTGAACGGCGAAAATTTGTCATTCGAGGAAAAAGAGACACATTGGAGGGATCAAAATAGACGGAGGGGATGGAAAAAGGAATAAAATAGAAACGTCGAGCGTTGTAGGGAGAGGAATGAAAGCTGTTTCCGCGTGCACAATGCTATTTCCGGCAAAATGATGGATTCAATTTTCGATAGAAATACATTCGACTCGATAGGTACAATATTATCTTCCGGAATTGATACGGTATGAAAGGAACTTCGAAATAGACTAGTTGCTTGTTCCCGCTTTCCATTGATACTGATAGACTTTTACGTGGATTAATTTCGTTTCTCGCCCGTGTAATTAATCGTGTGTTTGGCGAATTTCTCATTCGAAATATTACACCGAAGTGTTCGTGTAGATTTTCGGCAATAAATTACGTAAATCAATAGGTCAGTGTTGATTTAAGTATATTTTGATACGAATTCGGTATGATCGTGTTAGAGAGGATCGAATATTCATTTTGTAATTATGGACTGCAAATGGTAACATTTTACCGAGTTAGTAATTATTAAGAAATATTAATTGAAAATTGTGTTAAAAAATTATGGTGCAGAAATATTATATTTCAAAATTTCTTACATTCGCAAGAAATTCACCACTATACAGAAAAATATTCATAAAGTGGAACATAAATAGTGTAATAAAAAGTCAAAACAAGTATCGAATTCACTTCGTATGTCGCAGATCATAACTCAAAAGTGAATAGTAATAACTTTGAATTTACCAGTCATTTTTCCATTCTCGAATACTTCTCAATTGCTGCACAAAATTTGTTCAAGTTTGTGTTTGTTCTTCAGAACCACAGTTTTTCATAACTCAACAATCTGAAACGATTTCACAGTTGCCTCGTTCATCGCACGCCACAGAGACTCGTTGTAAAATATTGGTTCAACCTCAAAAACACAGAAGAGATTACCCAACGCATTCGTGTGACGATTGTAATGTATTTAAAAATTCGCCTAGCTCGCCATCTCAATTTTCCCAACGCTCTGCTCGTTTTGCGTCGTCTCTCGGTTATCACCGTTGACACGCGAATAACGACGCGAAATTAGCGGTTTTAATTAACGATATTAACGCATCCTGGCACGAGTTGTGTGTAGTTGGAAGCGTAATACACGCAGCTCGTGGCCCGTGAAGCACATTTCTTCCCCGCGATAACGTCAGAACGCGAGAACACGTCGCTGCGTTACTCGTTCTGCTTTATTCCTGTGTAAAGATGCCTACCGATACGCTGTCTAAAATTTTCCAAATAAATCTTTGATCTTATCGCCGCGCGTGCGTGACACGGGATTTTTAGTTTTGCCGGTCGCGTACTAGTATCTCGGACTCGCCGCGACTAATCGCCGCGCTGCATGCGCAACATGGCGGCTGGTCAATTTGCGCGAGAGCAATTCGGCTTATGGATGGTTTAGGTTAGCTTATGTTGTAGGTTATAATTCGGCTTATGGAGAGGCGGCAATGAGTGTTTATCGACGGGACACACTCAAAGCAGGGCTGGTTCTGATAAATGCGATTAATAGGTGTCACAGGCGACCGTAATCCGATCCTGTAACGATTTTATCGATGCACAGCGAGAACAATGTAGACATTCCACTCGATTGCTATCTTGTAACGATACACTGCAGTCATCTCCGTTAACCACGACCCCGCGGATAACGTTGCTGTCTCGAATTTCTGTTTTGCTTCAGTTGTTTCACTCGGTTGTGTCCACGACTGTTGTGAAGGATGTTTCACCATTTCCCTGCTAGTGCACTGCAAACGGTTATACATTTCTGTACTAATTTCTAAATAACGAAAGTCAATTTTGCATCGAGTAGATTGATTTCAGAACCCATTTTGATTAGTTGTTTTCTACTCTCCTTGGCGAGTAGTATAACCTCTCAAAATCTCCGGCTAGGTGTGCAACGTATGAGTAAATGATTGTGGCACGAAGTTCTGTTGCATTGAATATCATTATTGGTGATTATACATACAAGAGATGCCCTGAATATTTCACGAGAATATTAAAGATCGAGGGAATCGATTGTTCCGTGGTTTCAGTATCAAGCCAATTAATTCCTAAAGATTAATTGAATATCTGTGTGAACGTTTCATTCAAATGCACGTCCGGAAAATAACGAAGAATGATCGTGTGCAGCATTTTAGACCATAATAGGATAGAATTCAGTTGGATTATTCGGATTAAATTATCAGGAGAAATGTACAATATTAAAATTAACTGAAATTTATGCATTCTCGGAGTTACGATGTATCCATGTCATGCTTTCTCATTTCTGCTTCCACGTGATCACTGGTATTAATGCATAATTACACTCATGAGTAACGCACTTGTGAGAATTTCACACTAGAGGGGCGCAGCTTCGGCGAATCGTCGACTAACCGTTCGAATCGAATTCCAAGTACTAATTACCGTAGAAGTTCGTGTAATAAGTATCCTCGCGAAATAATTGGACCTACTATTAGCCATTGAATGAAACAACGCAGCCAAGCGTCATCGCGTCAGCGTGTGTGGAGTCGATATAATCGAGCAATTTTTCTTCCTGCACAGCTCCCTGTAATGTCGTCACGAAAGTGTATCACCAATATGTTGCACGATGAAGCAGCACATTTGCATAACGATCCTCGGGATGCCAAACCATGCATCGTAAATAGTCCAGCTGGGATTGGACGAGACAACGCGGCAATATCTCCCAAGTACAAGCTAATCGCCTCTAGTGAAATTAGTATGTGGAACGTGTAGATCCTTGTCTACCATGGATCAAAAGATTACTTCGCGATGTTTACCGTTATTCGCAATATTTCAAGTCGGTATATCCGTTATACAAATTCTGCAAATTCTCAAGGGCGACCAATACATCGGTGGCTTTTGGTGCTGCCTGATGTTCACATTTCTAGCGGAGATCTGACTGTTAGCATTCTGGCAAATTGACTTGAAGGATCACTCGTTGAACCTAACAGATACGCCTCCGTTACCTATGTAGAATAACACCGTAAGATGCACTTCTGTTACGGAAGATGCAACCAGCAGACGCTTCTGGCGAATTTTGTATAGAATTATCAAAAGTAGTAGTACGTTATCGGCGATGAAAGCTAACGATTTTGGCATAATATTGAATATTTTCTTCGTACCTCTGGTTATTTTTCTTTTTAAAGAGTATTTAAATAGAAAACTAACGAATGTTTAGAGAATTCTAACCTCGAATTCTTTATAGTGTAATCATTAGAACTATTACTTTAATATCTTTACCGTAGTATATTTAATACCTTTATCGTAAACATATTTTACAATTCTATTATTATTAACTGATAAATATCTTTTTCGAGATCAAGATTTACAGGACTAGAAAGTAGAAGAATTTTTCCTTATAATCTCATTACTAATGACGGAAGTGTCTTATAACAAATTTCTCTATAATTAAGTTTTCTAGTGTATTATAGTTAAATGTTCATTTTGCATGAACACATTTTGTGTATCCCGAAGGACGGAATCTTGTTTTTGGAAAAAAATTTCAACGTTGCACAGACTTTCCATTTGACCAGGGCGCTAACTGTCACGTGTCGTTCTATCAATCGTGCTTCGTCAGTTCGATTATCCCCTTTGCCATTCGATGTGATCTAGCGAGCGTTTATGCGTCTGCCCGTCAAATAGGTTTCTCCCTCTGATTGGCTGTAAATAATCGTTTTCCCGTCACAGTGGCTCCTCGTCTGTACATCATTCCCCGGACATACAAGATATTACATCGATTCGCCAAATTGTTTCGATGTTTCCAACTTTTTGGTTAAATTATCAACCTTTGTACATTTTAACGAGGCATGTGCACGACCCAATATTCGAGATTTAGTTTTTCGCTAGCTTTTGCTGCTGTTCACGTTCAGCAAGCATATTCAGGTCATCGTGTTTGGTTCCTTCAGGATTGCTTATAGCTCATATACCATTTCACTCGCTATTCAAATAGTGGAGGGGAATGGATTGGCTGTATAGATACTTATCTTCTCTTTCTTGGCTTGGTTATTGGAATTCTCTTTCGAAAGAGATTACTTGGGTCCTGGATTTCGATTTGTATAGGGAAGAGGTCGTCGACTGATCGTTGGGTCAAACCCCAGAATGTCTCTGTACCAAGCGTATAAAACCTCAGTATGATTTGGCTTTCGACAAATTCGACATTGTCTGTTTTCAATATTAACTATATTATAGCACTGTTGTTGTTTATAGACACAGATGTAGACAAAGGTTTCGACACTTTCCATCGGGGATGGATGGAAACGTAATTTTTAAGTTCTCTTCCTAAAAATTTCGTGTAATTAGAATTATCGAAGCTATATTCGAGTCTCTCGGTTTCGAGGATTACTCCGAGATAAATCTGTTCGATGTACAAATTGATTACGGAATAAACTCCGCAGTTGGAATGTCTGAAAAACGAATCTGAAGAACAACTAGCAAATTCCTCTTTCTAGGAGGCAGTAAATCACGTTTGCCTCAGCAAGATGATCTAAGGAAATAAATCACACGATCGTTAACAGATCAAGTAGTTAGATCTTCAGGCAGGTGCTTTAGACTCCAACTGTTTCCCACCCCATTTCTCCTCGGCAAAACGGGGGTATATGACCAGGGAACATCTAAGCAACTGCGGACTTATTAGCATCCTGGGATAATTAAGCTTGTTACGAATAATCTTTACCACCTCGAGCTCGCCAGTGCGTATAGGTTCTATGCAAAGGGAACTCATTCATGGAGGCAACCAGGCCAGTCCCACCGTGTTTCCACGGTCTGCATTCCAATTCCGATGCCGTCAGCCCAGCCACTTACGCCCGACTAATTCGAATGTAATTTTAAGTGAAACAGTTTCAGCAAGTTTAATAAAGCGACCAGCGCCCTCTCGTTCTCGCCTCCTTCTCGCACTGACGGCAACAAGTGCAAATTGCTCGGCTCCTATGCTAAGAGGACACATTGGTGACTTAGTCGTAATTATTCTACGCCCCCCTCTCGTTATCGCTGCGATTTTCGTATCACTTTTCGCCGTAGGTGTTGCTGAATTTCTTTGGATTTAGACCTTATTTTCATATAAATCTTATGTTTCATAAATTTGTATAGTTGAACTGGTGTTCTGAAAAGTTGATTATTATTACTATTATTTTATTTTTGTTTATACTTGTTACAATCTATATTAATGATAATATAGAAACGTAGTGATGTTATTGATATTCTGACGAATTTTGGACGTTACAGCTTGAAATTTATTTCTTCTTTATTCACTTTCGGGAATAATTGAATTCCTTTGAGGTTCAATCGTCCAGTACCTGGGAAAAGTTTATTATAGCAATGAAGTACAAAAGACAGCACTTCCATTTCTATTAATTCGACGTACGCTCATTATCAGAATTTAGACAAGGCCGATAGAGGATGAGAAGTTAGGAGTGTCCCTAAGATTTTTCTTATGGGGTAATTTAACTCACGTTCACCGTGGAGAAATCCGCTCTACCAATTTCTTAATATTATTTCCACTACCAGTAAATTTATACCATACTTGAATCGTTCTTGTGAATCTTAATCCGTGGTGTTGATAAAGTGGTACTGGTCTTTTCTAGACTAGTGATAGTTTTCCACCTATAAAATGAGCAATCATGCCATGAAATATGAGAGATACTAAATTCTGCGGTTCTACTTCTATGGATCGCTTCT
>NW_016907971.1:66859-173314 GCF_001483705.2 Eufriesea mexicana
GAAAATAGTAACGTTAAATATTGTTTGCCGTTCTGGCATTTGCATCAATGCAAATCGTTTAAGTCGCGATTGTATACCGAATGGCCTGTAATTAATGATGCACGCAGTGTTGCCAAAGGCATGGAATAAACAAAGAAGTAGATTACGAACGCAGAGTAGGATATTTTAAGGTTTTAATTGTTAAGTGTGATCAGAGTAAAACAAAAAAAGAGAAAAAAGTCAACGGAATTTTTTTGTTTCTCGAAGTAAGTTATTTTTTCCATTATATTAGCCTACGTTTTATATCACCATGCTTACCTGAAACCTAACCTAGACCTTTTTTTGTCCCCCCTCTTTTTTTTTGAAAGTACCTTCTAGCAATTCCATTTTTTATATTTCTTCAGGGAGATGTTCCAGATACCTATGCTGAGTGGTATCCTACAACTTGATATATGTGTTGGTGATTATGAGAGTGGCCTAAGTCATATATTTTATGTTCCGTGATATTTAACATTTTACAAGAATGAATATAGAATAGTCGGTTTATACAACAAAATATTTTTCAAAATTATAAGTTCAAAATACATAACAAAAATGAGTGACATAGTTAGTTTATCTTTAGATCTTTTACCTAGGTAATGTAACATGTAATAACATATTAATATGATTAAATTAATATCATTGTAAATATAGTTCTAGATAAATACAATTTACTACATATTATCGTAACTTCTATTTATCACAGTTCATTGCAATAATTAATTAAAATAAATACGTTGAATATAGCTGACAAATATAAAACCAAGAACCTAACCTAACCTAAACTCAATTCGAACTTAGTTCTTGATATTTGTATGCTACTGTGTAATGCCTGGTGTGTAATGGTATTACCGAATACCAGGAACAGCATTGCAATTTAATCAAATTCGTCTCCGCCAAAGTTATCGCTTCGATCGCGAATGCGGTGCGTATTAGCCTGGAATATCATGCGTTAATAACCGCGCGCAGAACCAGTCGCTGTTATATTTCGTTTCGTGGAAATTGCCAAGACGAAACTTTCGGAATCCCCGTGTGCGACCTGCTTCGTTATTAATTCCGTTAAATTGACTCGGCCACGCGTTCACGCGCTGCTTAGATTATTTATGGGCAGGCGAGGCGAAAGCGTACGTATCAGTGGTCGTTGGGAATCTCATTCGTGTCCGAAATTAGGAAACCAGTGGCTCCGTAATTTCCGGTCTTTGGCCAAATACCACTGCACACAGAAACTCTTCCCGCGGTTTCAATTTCGTGTATGCTCTCGTTCTGTCTTATGTTGCCCTGCCCCCTGGCACCGTGTCATTTGCATACAATTAGCCTTATCCAAATTATTTTCCTGCGTGCGTTTCTCTAATCTTTACGACGCTGTGTTTGCCATTGTACAGACATTGTACCCTTTCTGCATCTCGGCGTCCATGTCTTTCGAAGTTTTTCTACCTTTTGGGTCGTGTCGGGAGGAAATTTTAATGTTTAACTATGAATATTTATTGATTATGAAGTATGTTGATTGTGAAAATTTAATGCTGAATTTGGGGATAATAGTTGAAAATTAAAATGTGAATGATTATTAAGTATCAATCCCTTTCTAGCTTTTACGATTAACAAGTAAATAAAATAATGGTTAGTTTATTGAAAATATTCTTAATTGTTTAATTGTAACTGGATATTCTATCCAAAGGCTATTCAAAAACCACTTAGCACTCATTTATTCTACGTAATGTTTGGTAGTACTTTTATGTTTCCTCTTTCTCTATTTTACATTATTTTCGCTTAATCTATGTAAATATGGTTATTCGATTAGGGCGCACATTATATTACATTCATGTCCGTGTACTCCCTCTTTACGTTCTAACCTCAAACACTCGGTCTTTTCACACGTATGTAGCACCTGAAGCTCATAACCATTCACATCCAATAAATATCCATACCAAATTTCCATTCCCATACTTCTATTTCTATATTTACAATTTCAAAAATCAATTATATCATATTTAAACTTCAACATCTTAATTATGTCTATGTTAACACGATCTTATGCATCAAATTGCGTACATTCACATTTTTGAAAATAAACTTTTTGCTTCATTTTGGTCACGGCATATTATTGAATATCACAAGTATTTACAGGTATCAATCGATAATTAAAAAATTCCAGAATATTTGACCAATTTTTTCAAACAACTCGATTTTAAGAACTTATATAAAATAAAAACATAGAATGATTTTGTAATAATGATTCCATATAATATTGCATAATGTTTTATACAGATCTTGCACAATAACTCCATATTTGAATATTAAATTTTCTCATTTCATTGAACCAAGAGCAAAGAGGAAAAGTCTTTTATCGGAGCATCTTATAACGTATTCAATAACATCCACGCATTTCACTCTGTTCCTTCCTTTGAGAAACTATCTCATCCCTGCCTCAGCGTCACGAGATCCAACTTGGTTCCAGAGGGCACGACGGTCAAGACCCTTGCTCGAAGCTCGGAAATCGCTACCAATTATATCCCCGTGGAAATTACAACTCGGAATGGCGGTGATAGCGAAGCCGGCAGGCGATAAAACGGCGTTCGGAAAATTAACAGTCCACGCCGGGTAGTTTATGCAGGCGCGAAATCGCGTTTCGCCAGAAAGTAACGTTATTCGAGGCGAATAATGCTTTCGTTTCCGAGGGAACGTTACAAGCATAATGCAGTGCATCATTTGCCTCGGATTCGGGTCGCATTTAGCGCCCCGTACCCTGCCTACTCCGGTACACATCGGGTTTCCGGTTTTTCATTGCGCTCGGGCCAACTCCCGGACGGCTTTTAACGTTAAAAACGTTATTCGATTATTCCCAGAACGCAGAATCGCAGCGAATCCAGCAATGGAAATACGATTCACGGCGTCTAACTAACGCGTGTGTACCGGTCGATAAAAATACGCGTAGCACGTGTTAAACGGCTCGCTAGTTCGCTGATTTCGCGTCTCCTGTCGGGAGTGGGGGTAGAGCGAGTAGTGGGAGGCTTAAAGTATTTCGACGTCGAGCGGCAGTAATTTAATCGCACCTAACTCTTTCCCGGAATCGACGCGTCACTCGCAGCTGTGCGCAATTTACGTTTAAAAGTAACGAATTATGTACGCCAGGCGGGTATAATTAATTCTTGGCCAGGATGGCGAGGCGTGTCTTAGAGACGCGTCGTCGACTGTGTTCCTGTCTCTGGTACGCTATTTAGTAGTTAACGTCCAAAACCTCGCTTGGATATTAACATTTAAAGGCAGTAGGGATAAGTGTAGCGTCTTCGTTCCGTGAACATAGGATGACCTTCATTAAGAGGTACTCTCTAATCTCGCGACAGTGTGTACGTAGCCGTTAAGCAAGCTCGAATCGGGCAACGATGATATTCGCAAGGTGGCCACGAGGTGGCAATTACCACGTGCTGGGCGGTCCGATCGTGGCGCCACTGTGCCACCGCCGGATTAACCAAGTCGGGACGAAATACTTCTAAAGTTTGCTCACCGGTTGGATTGCCGGCTAGCTTTCTAGCTGTAGTTACACGTTCAAGCTGTATTACAGAAGCGTCCTGGCGACTGTCTGTAAAATTCTCGAAATTCCAGCTGCCACAGTCAAACAACAAAGCGCACTTCCTGTAGTCCCTTCTTTCTCTACCTGTGTCTATTTCTGGCTTCGTTTATCTGCACCTTTGTTTGACCTATCACCTTCCATTCTTTGTCCTAAAGAAACGTCGAACTACCACTGTCCATGGGTCTATGTACCTCACTATGATTCGCGCCGGTTTTCCCGATTATTAAAATTTTGACGACTTGCGTAGGGAATGGATATAGTCTTTAAATTGCCATCTGTTTACTCTGAGGTTGAATTATGTTGGAATACAATGTACAATTCATTTGAATTTTTGTACGCAACTAGTTCTATGTGTGATATCGATAATCTCCGATATGTTGTTGAATAGTAAATTAAAAATTAGTAAACGTTGAAAATACGTTTCACAGTTTTGTATGAAAATTATTTGTTAGCACGTAATATCATTTGCGTCAGCAGTGAACGTGTTGGTAAATGTCAGACTGAAAAAATGAGATTATTCTCTATAGGAAGGTTATATAGCTTTTTCCACTTGCAATGAAACCTAGGAATATTAAAACGCTTGCAATTAAATATACAAGATAACCTGTTCGTATTGTTTGGTTATAGGATCGGTATTGTGATTTTATGAAAAGTGTAGAGAAAATTGGAGAGCGCACTGGTATTTATTTGAATAGTTTAGCTTTAATACATTTCATCGCTATAGAATGCTATACTGGCACCATTCGCGACTGCTAATTGCAATTTGAGTTTTTCAATTTTCTATTGACATGTCATACATGTTATATATTAATATCTCATATTTGATATTTTGCATATATATCTCTATTGATATATTAAAACTAAATTATTTAGAGATGTCTAATTATAATTTTACTTACTTTCGCTTTTCTAAAATGCAACTTCAATGTCCAAATTCTAAACAAAAGGTATCACTTTAGCTTGAGACTACACAACCTAGACGAAAGGTTTCGATGTATATCGAGTGTTCGAGTTTACATAGGTAAAGGAAGCATGATAAACAACTCTACGTCCCGAGAAGTAGTCCAGGTGGATGATACGAGAATTCCTATGTTTGAGAAAGATTCCAGGTGGTGCCAGTTGAATGCGAAATAGGGATTGCCAACCGGTATTCGTTCGCTTTCAGCCACAATGACAGGGCCAGGTGAATGTTTGGGATAACTCAATAGGACCGTCGATTGGTTCAGATAAATAGCACACATCTGTTCGAGACGAAACAGGGCAAACGTTCGATTAGATTACGGGATATCGAGGTTAACCTCGAGTTAGCTACGTCGTCATACTTCATGGTGTAATCGTGAATATGAAATTCTTTAGGAATACAGTGAAGAACTGGAAGTTAGGTAATAAAAGAAGAAACTCTGTCCACGTGGGTGGATCTCTGTTGGGCAAGTTGGGTAGATCTAGTGCGAGTTCTCCTAAAAGAGATCTATTTCAAAGTATCACGCTAGCCGGTGTACGTTTAATAACGTATATTACGGTATACGCCATGCTGGAAAAGTTTCTGGAAAGCAGAGTTTCGTTGGACATATGCGAGAAGTTTCGGTCTGTGTATTCGAACAGTGTCTAAATCGAGCGAGTTATGATTTAGCTTTTATCTTGCTTCATTATTTCGAGGATTAATGCAGAGTTCTTTCAGATAATAATAAACTTTCATGCAAAATTGTTTATTACTTCGGAAAATATCGTGGGCACGATAAAGTCTATGTGAAGAAATTGGCTGAGATACGAATGGGGAATTAGTATGGTATGGAATTAGTAGGTATTAGTATATATCGAACTGCATAACGCAATCTACGAACCTGTAAAGTTTCAACTAAATCGTACTTGCAATCTACTTGTGAGATAGATTGAGAGATGCAGGAAGAGAAGAATGTGACTGTGTAACCATATATCGACGAGAATTTACCTCTGTTAGTCATACAAGTTGAGTGAAGGTTAGGTTAAGAGAATTAAAAGTTCAGAGCGTAGGGTCGCATTATATGCAGTGTTGCGTCCCGAACACTGCAACTCACTCGGGGAGTTTCGCGGGGTTATAAGGCCCGCTATGCTGCTGCGGTATAGTTCCTGGGATACGGCCCACTCTAACTTGATAGAGGTAGACCTGGTTAGTGTTGAACTGCAAGGAGTTCTATAGTAGTAGACAGTCTCCTGCGCTGAGTGTTGGTGGGTCTCGATGATGATGATTTGGTCGTGATGAAGTATTTTGGAAGAATCTTGATGTGGTCGTGTTAGAGGTTTTACTGAGAATCTTCTTGTGAATGCCTTGTCGGTAGTTTTATAAGGATCGACTGTCTTCTCATTGGTTGGTATGATACTGGGGGTGTATGCTAACTTCAGCGTCTTTCAGTGGTGGTGGTTGTTTAAACATTTGGTTTCTTATGCCTGTCGTCTAGAGGATAATATATGGGTCTTTGTCACGGTTCATCCTAGCGGTGGTTTAGGTGACGCTGAGCATGTGCAAGTCAAGGAACCCTTACAATAGAGGCATAAAACAGGCCTCCACTTGACCTGGGACAT
Source organism: Eufriesea mexicana (assembly GCF_001483705.2). Classification (NCBI taxonomy): domain Eukaryota; kingdom Metazoa; phylum Arthropoda; class Insecta; order Hymenoptera; family Apidae; genus Eufriesea; species Eufriesea mexicana. The sequence continues at coordinate 73,005 of NW_016907971.1, forward strand.
TGCAGTCCTAGGGCCTCAACATGCAGTTTAGTGTACATATTATCCTTTATTTTTGGTTTGGAAATATAAATAAATATTTATTGCCTTGGAAATAAATATATGGAAATTGCCTAATGGTATTAAAATATTTAATAAAATTTATTGTATTATTGTACATTATTCCTAGCTACAATTTATTTTGAACAATGTTCAGGAATCTGTGGAATAAATTATAGCGTTATGTCATTATATATTGGTATATTGGTAAGAATCTTTTAATGATTTTTAAAAAATAATAATTTTGTATATCACATTGTAATATATATTTCTAATATGACTATACTATATAATATATATTTCTAGCAATTGTTAGACACCCTGTTTCAATTTGGGTTCAATTTAGAGAACACAATTTTAAAAGAACGAAATATGGAAAATTTATTTTTGATATTTCATATTCTCTCAGTATCTGTGCATGTCCCATTTAATGCCTGTCTCTTCTTTCGCGAGAAAACTCAATAAACTACATTAAAAAATGAAGTTTTCATTGCTCGGATTGCTTTGCAATAAAAATGTCGCGATCCTCGTCTGTTCCTCTCACAGAGAATTCACCAGTAAAGACGGTAAAGGAGCATCGGCCGTGATTCCGAGTAAAACCTTACACCGGGTAAACAAGTTGAAGAACAACGCGGAACTGATTTGCAATAGCATAAGCACGTAGGAAAGTGTCGATAAGCTTTCGCTCAAGATTCGAGTCGCGTTGATACGGTTGGCAGAGCAGCAGCATAATCTAACCTCGTTAGTGACGGTCGCCGAGTGTTTGAACACTGTCGTCACTGTTGCACTCGATGCACCATTAAGTTCGTCAACCTAATTCACGGCAGTTTACACTCGCCGCTGGCGTGCATGCAGCCCGGGCCTCTTTGAACAGCTCTAGCTAGCTTTCCTCGGAAGAACCCTGGGATTCCACCTTTCAGGAACCAAAGAAGCACACACTAGTCGTTGCCTCGGTTAACCACCGCAGTCTCTTCCCAATCCTTTCTTCTCTGTTTTTCTTCCCCATCTCTTCACCTCTCCTTACCTCTTGTTACCCTTCTTTGTCTTTTACTTCTCTTTTGTATCACCTTTCTTCGCGTTTTCACTCTGCATCTCTTGGTTGATCTCACTTTATTTCGCTATTTTATTCAACTTTCTTTTACTAGTCTCTTTGTACCCATCTTATTTTCCATTTTTCTCTCCTGTACTTTTTTAATCCTGCTGTACTCTTTCCTCGGCCAATCCTGCTCTTTCTTCCCAATTTGTTTTATCTCCCCGCTTATTCTTTTCTATTTTTCTTACTGGGATCTACTTCCCCACCCCCCCTCTCTCTCTGTTTTTCTTGGACTCCATTGTTTTATGTTCCTTCTCCCATTCTTCCTATATTTCTACTGTCGTTTCTTCGCTACCTTTTATCAAGCCTAGTTCGCTTGCATTTTTCTTCAGCCCAATCCTATAAGAAGAAGCGAAATGCAGTTTCACGAAGTTGCTGGTTCGCGTGGATCCTCGCCGCGCCGCGTTCGAGAGCATCGCTTTAAATCGTTCGATCCGACTGACGAGTGGTTCGCGTCGGCGTTTTCCGGGCGAGGAATTTTTCCGGCCACTCGATTTCCTCTCCTCACTTTCGATGCCCAGCCGTTTCGAGGGCGACCGCCTGGCTCGTGCCATTTCTTTGATATCCTTCGACCTGGCCACCCTCGCGCGGTCAATTCCAAACGAGGCGTGATTAAAGATTATCCAGTTTGAAGGGGGCGCACCGCACTTACTCCACCTGCTCTCTCGCAGAGTGAGCCGGAGCTTAATAGATTTTCTGCTGCCCTGTATGCTTAAGTATGTCCTGCCATTAAAATTTAAAGCCTAGTGCGAAAAGATCAATCGTGCTTTTCGTAGGTGTACTACGTAGACGTATTTCGCAATTTTCTGCAGAGAAATATTTCGATGCGATATGGTATTTGAGGTTTCGAAACAGGCTAAGAGAAAGTGATTTAGAAATTAAATCGATGCAAATGCATATTTTTATAGAATATGAATGAAGTTATTGTACCTGATAAACTGTTTGTTTTGTAATTCATGAAATTACAATGATTTTGAATTTGTAGTAGATAATTTACATTTTGAGCATGTTTTGAGTAATTGGTGTTACAATATTGTTATGAATTCAAATATCACTCTGTGTGGATTGTGTTGTTAAAAGGTCTAGAATTATTTCGAAAAGGAAGGGTACCTTTGCATAATACTGTATTTTAGATCACATAAATATTGTACGTGGAATTTCTTTAATCATTTTAAATTTTATTATGATTAAGTTTAATATAATGCCCCCTGGCGAACTATACCATTGGTACCAAAGATAAAACTTTGAGTTCGAGAGCAAAGGCATTCTTTAGCACGTTTCTCGTCGAGAATTCACCTGTATCGGGAAATAAATTCCTTCGTAACTAAATGTTATAAGTTTTTCAACTTCCTTTCGATGTTCCATAGATATTCTTAATTTTCTCATGAAACGAAATGTTTCAAACTTCATGCATTCATCAATACGTACTCTTAAAAATAATAAGAATGTCAAGAAAGTTACATTAACTATAATTTCTGAAATATATTATTATTTGTTACCTGTAGACATATCATATATCGTTATTTGTGTGCACTGCTATTTGTTAATTTACTCATATTTGCTATCTCGCGTTAATATTTTATATAATGAATTTACATCCGTTCTATCCATTAAAAAATCATCAGAAACGGACAAGCGGGGCAAGCACAACCGCGCCATCTAGCTGCACCATTGTCGTGAATATTACACGAATAGTATACAGCACTAGCTCGAGAAAATCCGAGCCCCCAGTTGAATCACAGTACGATTTTCTGGCTGCCAGAAACCGACAGCCACGAATGTTCCTAGGGTATCTAGACGGTACCGAGTTCCTTCACCTGTCAGGCAAACCCCGCGCTCTCCCTTTGATTATTCACGAAGAAAATTCGCCGCGAAGTCTGTCGAGGGATACTTTACGCGCGTAGTTCATTGCTCACCCGCGAATTTACCTTCTAGCACAGTGGTGCAACCCGCAACAGTGTTATTTCGATATTTCTCCTGTTATGCGTTATTAAATGTTTGATCTTCTGAGGCAAATTGATACTGTTCCACGTGGACTCAAATTATTTACCAATCCTCGATCTTTCGTTCTGTCATATATTGCTGGTACAATTGCAATTTGTTATTGAATTTTCTGCGTTTGAAAATTTAGGTTATGTTCCATTGTAACTGTGAACAGAGATGGGCGGGTTATTGACACGAACTTAAAGTTTCATTTCACAATTTTATTTTGGTCTTATCTTGCTTGCGAGTGTAAGTAAGAAATATGTACTGACATTTTGTCTGCAATCTGCAATTCTAAAAGAGAAATGTATAAATAACTATAATCGAATAATTGTAATATTTTGTAAATAAGTGACGTTAAGGTTTCAATGAAAATTTTAGAAACTGTAAAAACAAAAAGTAGAAACATCTTCACCGCGAGATCCTCGCCGTGTATTCAGAAATATTTCGAACATGTTCCAAACACTGTGAACATGCATCGTTCAATCTTCATTTTCATCGTACATCAAGCCACGCAGAATTTCTCGCGAGTCACGTTGTTGCATAAGCGTAGACTTTTGTTCTGTAACGATATAACGCGCGTACCTGTAATATCCGTCACATCCGGATTACAGATCCCGCAACATTATCCGGATAACGCACACAGCCAACATCCTTGTCTGCTACCGGATTACGAATGTACACCGATCCCTGCCACCCCTGCACGTTACATTGATATTATAATGCGTGGATGTTCGAACGTCTGAGGTATCTAGCTACTGCGTCTCTCACTGGCACCCTCCATAGCTAGATGAAATTATCTCCACGAGCATTTCGGAGGGAGATGGTTCTCCTGCGAAGCTATTTCGTTGGTAACTTTGATATTGTAATATTGAATTTTGATAGGTCGATGCTGTTCAATTTCGTTGATAAAACGACGGGGAATATAGTTTATGGTAAGGGTTCCATGAATACGTTATTCCTGATTTTCCACTACCCGTTTTTTCCTGTGGCTGTCAAAAACTCTCGTGGTAGCTCTTTACGCGGAAAAATCGGTTACGTTGGAAGGATCGTAGAATTTATGGAATAAAACTATAGAATAGTGGTATTATTAGCGTGTTTGATACTTCTTGGTTGGAATAACATTATTGGTGAACTTAATTCATTAATATTATTACAATTTAATAATAATTTGCTAATGTTATTGGTGATATTACATAATAAATTCAATGCTACATAGAATTCGTTATATCAATCATTAATAATTTAAGTTCACTTGATAATATTAAATTTTTGATATGATTTTGCTATTAGTCGCTACAAATTAATTAAGTTAAACGTATTAAATGAGTAAGTGAAAATAAATTTTAGAAAATTACTAGTCAGCAAATAATTTTAACTTGTAGCTTATAACTACTTCGGTAATGCTATTAATTTATAAATTATTTTACTACAGAGCTCACGTCAGTAGAGTTTTAACATGAATACCGTAACATATAAGCGTCCAACACACATAACTTTAGGATCAACGGGAAAGCATTTTGCATTAATTCAGTATACACCTGCAGATTTCGTGCAGTAGCCGATAATCATCGCATGCGATGTTATTAATTTTAGAAATTGTCGCAATATTTGCGACACGGTTTAACTTACTCTATGGAAGTAATGCTTATTAGAAACTTGTACCAAAACTACCTTGTTTGACAAATTATTCAATGAGAAGGACCATATATCTAATATATTCAAAATATATTTGTATAACTGTAAACATTATTAATTTAACATTTATTAACTTGTCAATAATTTAAGAAATGTCAGATTAAATAATTAATTCTACAGATTACTTTATCGAATCTTATTTTCCATGTCACCATAAACGTTCTTCCAACTTTGTCCTTCCAGGAAATTGATGAACTATAACGATATTATAAAAATTATAATTTTTCAGTCCTATTACCACTGTTCACGTGGTCCAACTTAGCATCGCTGCATTACCGAATTCTGAAATCTGCGTATATCACATTTTAGTCAACGAGTATTTCTTTACTCGCATAGTTTTGATTCAAATCTCGCTTTAAACGTTTTCCTCATTCCAACATGATCAAAGAAAAATGTCCCCCGTGGATATCTTTCCTGGAATCATACGAGGCCGACCCTCGTGTTCGAATTAATTCATGCAAATCACGCGATAGGAACGAAAGCTTCGTCGTTCTTTAACGAGGCGATGATTTTCTGGTTCTGCCTGGTTGAGGAGGTTCTCATATCTGGAGGACGGGGAAAATCGATTCTTTTTTAGTCATTTTCTTAACGATTATATCTCAGGAAATATGCGTGTGAATTCGTTCGATGAAATTCGTAAAATTAGCATAGCAAGCATATATCGATGACTTCACGAATGGTCGAATTGTACCCTACTTGGCTGCTTCGTGAGAAATTTATTCGGTCACAGACAGTTAGTATGGTCGTGCAGCCACGTGACATTATTCCGAGCAAAGCGGAGGGTTGGAAGTGATATCAAACTCTGTAAGAAATGGTAGTTCGAAGGCGTGACATTTTTTCCTTTTTGTTGATTCAATCTTGGTTTTTCCAAGTTGAGAAATGGAGACTGAAGGATAGAACGAAAGGACGAAGCTGCACACCCCTATCGACGTCTGACGCTGCTTCTATCTGCTGGTCAGATTCGGTATACCTCGACTATGTTCTCGGCCATAACCTGCGGCTTCCACCTTCCTTCCGACGATCCACATGCAATATCACGAAGCACTATACAGCCGAGCCAGCAGCTTAAAATCATCTCGTCTCGTGACACTTGGTTCCTCCGTTGCGTCTCTATTATATTGCTTTCGCGGTTCTCTTCCTCGACGAATATCTTCCCTCGTCATTCGATTTCCAGGTTTCACGAACGATGTCCTGATCGAGAACTCAAGGCAACTGTAACCCGATCCCCGTCCTTTCATCTTTTCCCATCATCATCCTCGATGGTGATCAGTGAGATACGTTCAGTCTACATGGACCATTGTGATTTTGGATGAAGCTACAATGAGCTTCGATTCCAGTTTAATCACCCATGCTTTTTGGGTAACCTCATTATGCTCGAACAATGAGCGACTGTGAATGCGCTTTCCCATTTGTTTTCCGAATGATATTCGATGCGAATGTGTACCCTGGTCTTGTCGGCCAGTGTAAGGGAATGGTTAGAAGCTAGGAGTGTCATAATTTTGTCACATTCAAATGGAGAATGTGTCTCGATCTGGATGTGTTGGGTTAAAAAGATGACACCTTCTGCAACCCAAAGTTTTGTTGGATGGAAGTATCATATCTGCCAGTTTAGTTAGTTACAGTGTCTCGAACTCCAATTTAATGAATGGATAAGTGTGTTGTGGCTGTATGGCTGAGTGTATAGTACCGACTCCACATCATGCTCCATGGTATTCTAAGAATAACGTGAAGCCACATAGAAAGGATGAGAAGCGGTAAGTTTGTCACGTTAATTAGCAGAGTTGCTCATAGACCGACTGATAATGGACTGACCGAAATGAAGGAGCAAGTAAAGGGTGGCGATCATCGTTCATACACTCACAACCTATCCTCTATTTCCTATAAATACAAATTCCTGTTCTGGGAATAATATCCCCTCTCTGAAGTACGGGCTTGCTAGGTAGCCTGACTGACGAGTCGGCTAGTAGGTCCAGGATGAAACACATTCTTTCCTTTTCCTTTTCCTCTCGTCCTTTTTTCACGCTCTCTGATCTAAAGAGTCGCCTTAGTGGCACCGTGGATAGACAACGATCACAGCAAGGGTAACCCGTAGCAAGAGGGCAATTTGACACAAGAGTACTCTCACTCTCAGATCACAAAAGACCTACCGTTGCACATAGAAACAGCAAGATGATTCAATAGTCTCACAAAAGCTTAGAACTGCCATTTTACGATATACAATATCCCCAGAATCCGGAGGCCACGTCACGTCTGAATCGCTTTTCCAGTTGCAACCGCGAGAAATCCATTTCAACGGTAATAAAGCTCCAGTTTTCAAGCGTCGACGAAACGTCTGTTCTTGCTAACGATCATTCCATAACCCGCGCGCACTATACTTTTATCCCACTTTTCGCTGCTTCCGCGTGAGGTCATCTTCGTCGCTGATCCCTCGGAGATCCACCGATGCCTACGAACTCTCGTGATTTACGTCGAAGATGCTTCATCCGTAACGACGCACCCCCGAATACTGTCGATAATCTACCTCGGTATCGTTTTCGTAATGTATCGCCGCCACTCGAGAGATCGGCGTCCCCCACTCCCTGGAAAGAGCTACTTTTCCGCTAGCATTCGCCTGGGTTGAAGATAACTGCGCACGAAATCGATGGAGCCGGGTTTTTCAACTTTGCGAGAAATGAAGCTGGTGCTCGAAGAAGTTTGTTTAACCTATTCCATCTTCGTTTATTTTGTACATCATGGACAAGCTGCAACATATGTTCAGCGCTTTCTGTGGATTTCTACGTGATTCTTGTTTTCATTGACACGTATAAATGTAAACTATTTCTTAAAATATAGTTTTGGTTTAGGTTATGAACTGCAAACTCCTAGTATAGGCTGAATAAATGTAATTTTTATTGCTAGCAAGTCTTAAATACCGTGGGCTGAGAAAGTGTAGTCTGTAAATATAGTAACTTGTACTAGTATTTGAATACCATTTTGATTTTGAATTAGTAAATCCGGAAATATTGAACATTGAAATAGTGTCGATAATAATTATTTGAAATGTGTTTTTGAATATAATGAACAGAAATGGTGGAAACCGAATTAAGTTATGTAATATAAAGTTTAGAACCTGAAATTATTCGTGGGACATTTGGTTTAGGACTGTAATTTTGAATAGAAGTTATTTGTGAATTTACGATTAGCTTCTTCGTTATTTATTTTACTTCTTGCGTCATGAGAGTGTTCATGACGACTTTGCAAACTACGAGTAATGTATACGAAAATTTATAGAGGATATCTATAAAAATCTCGACACACGTTTCGGCCATTATTCGTGGAATTTAATGAAGGGAATTTGTGTCAGCAAACGTGGTAGGTCTGACATTAGCGATGGGGTGTGGTAAATATTAAAGAAAGTTGAAAGTACAGGGAATACGGAAATATACGGAATGGTAAGGAGTTGACTGTAAATAGTCTTGACTTTGGAACATGCTACAGATCGTTTGTTCATATACTAAAAGTGCTTTGTATTCGTACATTGCTTTTTAACATTTGTATCTCTTGAATTTTATTCTCTGAAATTTATTGCACATAAATATTTTTTTACATCTCTCATATTCAGACTTTATACTCTTTAATATTTGTATTTATTTAAGTATCTTTAACACATCTCTGATTATTATTTCTTCTGTCCTAAGTTATAAATTGTCTTTCTCATAAATGACACGGTATCCAAAGGTATGTTAATTTCTAGGAATCAGTGTATCTGATGCATTCAGCTTCGAGCTACTTGTACTTCAAACTCCACATTGATTATCTTAACCGATAGGAACCACCTCTCGTGTAAACTTGATTAACTCTAAATCCTAAGCGTGCTCGTACTTGTGGTTAAATAACGTTATACGAGCAACTTGTTGGCGTTAGTCCCCAACCAGTTGCACGGCATTCAATTAAATCGTAACAAAAGCAATATCCTTCTCCTGTATAACGCGAAATACTTTCTATCGTGCACATCTCGTGTATAAAGTATATATATTGTATATAATATAATTACGTAATTACATTCAGGTCACCCTTATGTGCAATTTCTAATTTTACCCATTTTTCACTTCTTCATATCTCCATATTTTCTTAAATAAATAGGTGAATTATTCTTTTCTTTTAATAATTTTTGCGACACAACTACGCTCTTCGTTCGTGTTTAATCTGAATTTGCATAGCGTAGTTTTTAAAATGCGACGCTTTTCTGAAATCTAATCTCAGTATTATGCCAGAACCACTTATATAAAGTAAATACAAAACGGTATTGTTCAAGGTATAGTGCAATGAAATGGAAAAATATAAAGGATGTGATATTTGTTCCCTAGGTTCTTTTTCCAAAAATTTAGTCCTACTTACACGCGCGAGTGACATATTCGTTCAATACTGTAGACGCGTTTTCATCAGCGATGGAAAATGTCGTTTCGATGTTTCTAGGTGTGAATATTCAGACTATCACGTACCATGTACCGTCTTTTGCCGTTCGGTATCAATTTCGCGATCGTATCGCGAGGTGTAGGAACTCGCTGGCAATATTTTTGATCTTTCATAGATTCGTTGTTGATGCAGTTCCCATATGTTTTACAAATTTCACATATATCGCTCTCTCATTTTTCCATTCTCTTTTATCTGTGAAATGGAAATTTATTATTACACTCTGTAATACTTGTGAAACGTTTCCTCTTTATCAATGGACCCTTCGCGGAATATAGCAAACTATTGTCCTGTTCAACCAAGCTTGACACGTCCATGTTCATTGTCTTTCTTTGCAATTTCATGTATTTACGTACGCTTATACTGTCCTTGAAAACACCAAATTACTACAACTCTTGTATTATTGTCTAAAAGGGATCAACCCGAGATACCCTGAGGTGTAGCACGCATGTCATCCACCCAGCTTCAAAGAGGCGATGCATGGACTACAACAAATAGTCCAAACTAATTCCCCCAAACAATCCTGTGACAAACGAACAATTTCCATAACATGATCCACATGACAAACTACTTCTCTCTCTCTTTTCCTCCTTCCTCTTCCCTCTCTCTTTCTCTCTCTCCGTCTCTTTATTAAAATTTCAACCGGTAAAGCTCATTTCCTAGTCCAACCTTACGGAAACCAGCACAAAGGAAGATCGTGCTGAGCTTTAAAGGCGGCGTGAATTCGATGCTTATGAATTCACGATACATATCCTGACAAGAGCGCGTGAAAGAGGTGTAGAGACAGATAGATAGGCAGAATAGGAAAGGGAAGAGGGAAGAGGGTGGAAGAGAAGCACGAGAGAGCAGCGCAAGCTCGTAAGCTCTAATCGTTCGGGCCACGGGTATTACTACGCGATTCTCGAGTATGCGCTTCCTGCGAAAGCAGCGTAATCCCGATTTCATACTGTTGCATGTTTAACCTGCGTGCAATGTTTAACGATGCCATCGATCGGGATAACACAGTCTGTTAACGAAGAACAGCCGTGTCGCGAGGGTAAAATGCAAACGATGCATGTTTGAATAGGAACGATGCTCGATTATACGCAGCCGTCACGGTTTTCGACACTTCATGACGCTTCATCCCCTCGGTGACATGCTGCTTGTTTAACTCCTTCGACTCAAACGGCAGATATGGCCGGACATCTTGTAGCGCGGGGGGCTGTGCAGTTAACTGTGCGCTTTGAGTGACGTGTGGTTGCTGATTCCTATTTGTGAGTTGGTTTCTTTGGTTTTTGTATTTCTGGTTCTTATTTTTCCTGATTTTTTTATTTTTTCATTCTGTATTTCTTACTTGTTACTTTTTTCCACATCTTGTTTCTTATTTCCTATATTTTACATTGCGTTTCTCATAGTCATTCTTGTAATGTTTATGTGACTTATTTAATTATTATTCATTTTATCTGCTTATACAAATATTTATTGTAACAGATTGGTATATGAAGTAGTGTTCAGACATTATATAGTATATAGACGGCCATAAGGTTTATTCTATAGGCAGATTAAAAAATCGCAGGTAGGTCATTGCTGTTTTATTGATGCACTAGACTTTCAATCTTTTCAGGCCTTTAAAGCAGTAAACATGAAATTTATTTATTGAACCGCCTACACTTACAGACTGTTCTGTGTAAATGACAGAGTGTAAACCTCAGGAAGGCAGATTTAGTAAATCCATCAGCGTTGATGTCTATAGAAGTTATGGCTACAGCGATAGATAAATGACTAGACCGTTTAAAAAGGTATATAGTGGCAGAACGTGGTCAGTTCTAATTTTTCAGATGTCTATATTTCCAATAAGGTTTCTTTGTATTTATCAACTGTGTATTACATTGCTTTCCTTTTTAATGAAATTTATAACGCTAGTGTACATTATGTATATTCATGTTACACATTCTAATACTGTTGATATGTGTTATTGTACACTAAAATTGCGGTGTGATAAGAACCTGTTAAACTATTTCCTATTATTTATTTATTACAAAATTGCAAATGGCATTGATCTAAAGTTAAACGAAAATCGGAGTTAGCGCACAGTTTCAGTCATTCGGAATCAATTAGAGAGTGATTGAAACAAAGAAAATGACCAAAACATGATCACATGGATATGTGTGCTTGTCATTCGATTATTCGATTTCCAGGATGCTAATTAGTTTGCATAATCGAGGCTCGAGTGCATTATCATTAGCTCTACGATTTATCCGATAGGAATAGGCTACTGTAATATCTTCCATTGAGTTGATGATACCAAAACACGCATTACTGGGGGATAAAGCTAAATGTCTATTTGACACCTGCTGGAGCACACCACTCATTTTGCATTTGTAACTAGATTTGTAAATTCATGTGACATATCAGAATTATTTGAAAAATACAATGGTGATAGCAATATAGTTAATAACTTTAAGTCAAATCTATCGATTATGTATCCTTTGAATTGTATTTTCAATTATATTTGAAGATTACAGTGATATTTATTTTATCAGTATTCAAGTACTACCTTCATCTATTGAATATTTTATTCGAATTTTATTTTCTAAGCGTGTATAGTGCTGAAATCCGCCCTGAAGCTTCACCTCATGAATATTTTATTCTTTCTAATCCGATCGATTCAGCGCGACAATTAACTCCTGACGATCGATAAGGTCCTATCGACATAATTTCACGCTCGGTTATCATGAATCTCGTGGAAACTTTCGTAAGTCACCGTCGCCCGTCTTAATAGTTGATCCAATAGAGAAAGCCAATAATAAGGCCTAAAGTATTTTTATCGTACCCTAAAAATCTTCACAGTCAACCTTATACTTTCTTTTTCACAATATTCTAGTCCTCAAAACGAAGCACCGATACCCAAATGTCACTTTTCATCGACATTCTGCGTCTGACACTCTGAAACCTCTTGGAAGAATAATACCCACTGATCTAACTTCAACTGTCAACGGAAACTCATTTCTTCAAACAATATTGCTCGTCCCGCTTATGAAACTTCATCTGCATTTCATCGCAGAACTCAAATCTTTCTATGTGTTATTCAATTTGGGAGATTTAATAAAATTCCGTTCACACTGAAAATTTAGGAATAAGAAGGTGGTAGATAGAAAGAAGCAAGAAGGTTGGGTGAGCTAAAGTAAGTGTAAAATTGAATATACTTACATTCACTACTATCCACGTATTTAAAAGGAACAGAGGAACAATGAGTCGTGACAGAGGCGGAGTGTCGTGTAGACAGAGAATGGGTTGACCTAACATTAAAGAAATAAATTTGTCTTCGTCAGGCGGAAAACATTCATTAAATTAACTTCGCGACTCCATTGAAATCTCTTCCGTGACGAATTCAAATCATACATAGGGATAAAATAAATGGCCAAGTGAGACAAAGAAGACGAAGTGGGTGGTCCGAGGAGCCGTAGAGTCTGAAACGTGAAAATGAAATAGGACTGACAGTTGAGTGTAATCGGGTCGACGGGGTTAATGCCTGTGACCCAGTGGTCCCGTGCCTTTTGGGGCGCCGATCGGAGTGGGGGATTTCGGGTATGGATAATCGACGCGCTAATCTGGCGGTAAGCCAGACGCGATATTCCAGTTGTAACCACAGTTCGTCGCGCGCTATCAAGCCGAATTAATGGAAACTTTGTTGGTTAAGGCCTACATAGCGTCAAACCAATCGGTGTATAAGTTTGCGATCGACCTTGTCCTATCATTCGGACTCCTATGACCGAAAACGTCGTACCTTAGCTGATTTATGGATTCGCTCGACGGAGCTGCCTGGGAAACAGGGTTCTGCGCTGGAATTCATATTTCAGACTTCGGATGACATCATCGATGTCGCTGAATCGAGGTATGAGTACTTGGCGTGAAAGAAAAATGAACTTTTCGCGCCGTCCTGCTGTTCGGGACTTTGCCTGGGAAAAATAAATAACGGGTGCTTTGTTGATGAGAAATTATATTAAATTGTGACCGATTGTGGTCGAATCCATTCAGTGTTTTTTGGGGGAGAAAGTTTCCTTTTCATGTTTTGTGTTTTGTAAAGGAGCATGTAATATGTAACAGAGACGAATGAAAATTTAAATGTAATGTTTTTTGTTAGGAAAATACTCTTTGATATTCATTTGGTGTTGAAATTGTCAGGAGACTGAAACAGGAGAAGAGTAAATATTTAAGGAAGTACACGTAGGGGTCTATTTGTATATTATTTAGTGTGTAATTTGTATATTATTTGAATATTTCTACTACTTCTAGAAATATAAGGAAGGTATTAGTTTTGTATTGATCATATAATATAGTGATTGTTCGTTTTATATCCTAACATATCCTAAAGGAGGAAATCACATGATGTTACTATGGCGTTACTATGCATAAGATGGCCATAAAAATGTCAGCTGCGTATCAGCAACTCGAGACTAACATGGCAATCAAAGTGTTCGTGCTAGTATACAACTTGAATTTACGTCTCTTGGAAGGAAATCGCATCTCGAAACGGCCAAACAAACAAATTCACTGACAATCGCAGCGAGTCAGTGATCTTCCTAGCCCTTCAGTCGAATCGAACGACATCACGTAAAATTAACGATCGAAACAAAATGCCGTTTCCCTGGGCTGCAAATTTTGATAGACGCGAGATTTTTCTCGCTGACAGAGTCAGCCTCGCGTGAACACAATTTATGACGTCCTCTACCGGATGTAATGCGCACTAAAAAGGCTCAGCTCCGCCTGTATCTCAGTTTCGTAAAAACTCCAAGTAAAATAAACTCGCCCCACTCGTTCCTCTAATCACGATCTCTTCGTAAAACCAGCGAATTTTACATCCTCGCAGCGAAGAGGAATCCCGAATACTTTCCAAGCGCAGATCCTGTAGCTCGCTGTACGAAAATAAAATTTCCCGCAAGCTATCGATTCTACATTGAAGATTTTCGGATTTCCACGGTCCGGCGAATTACCTAGCGTCGACGGAATTCTCGAAGAAAATTGAATCTTCATAGGTTGAAATTCCTTGACCCGTGGTTGACTTGAGCACGATTCGCTCGCGGGAGCAACAGCGGAAGAATCGCACGATGCTAGTACGAGTCCGGCTGCTTTTTGCAGGGACGCATCTTGCTTCGTGGATCGCACGGTATTTTCGCGTTTCATTGTGCACTGTCGAACGAGGGAATGTCGGCTCGCGGCCATGCTCTACCACCCACCACCGTGCCGCCAACGGCTCCGAGCGAGCGCCATCTTGCTGCGTCCAGCGCCATCTTGCCGTGTCCAGCGCCATCTAGTCGCGGAACGCTGGGACAGCGCGCCGGGAGAACGCGAAAATTCCACGACTAGTGGCAAGTTTTTACTGTGCCGCTACGAGACCCTGTTGGATCGGTGCGATACTTTAATGCTCCAGCAATGTTAACGTAACAGCGGGTCGTGACTATCGGTTGAACTTCGAACTCCGTTTCCAGCTCCGTCGGGGATTATCACGCTGCATTAGCCTATTTGCATTGGATAATGGAAGAGTGGATAGTATTGTCCGACGTATTGTCATGGAGGATGGCCTATTCGAATGTTGTCTCGAACAGGTCGAATAATTCTTACCGTTCGGTTTATCCGAAGAAAGTATTTTATAGCTTGGTCTTAGTATTCTTATACTTTCGTATATTAAAGATTCCTTTTATGTATTCTGATCTATTTTGTAATACACTTATCTTCGTGAAATTTTTTTGCAGAAACTGTATGTCTTTATTACCTTTGCAGGCAATAGCTTTGACAGATGTATAGTACTCTTTTATTGAGAACATTCTTGTGATACTGGAAATAATTTGGAAAAGGAAGTAGGAGATAATCTAATTTCTTTAGTATTCTTTCCCTTGTTAAAAGGAAAAGATATACGCAACTGGCAGTGGCTGTTTGAAAGTTATAAAACTAATTGATGGTAGAAGACATTTTTGTAAAATTCACAAAGAAATAATTTCAAAACATATTTAGAATAATCTATAATAATTAATATCATTAGTTTTTGCTATTATATTTTAATACGCGATTATGGTTATTTCAAGAATTTATTAGTATTATGCCTGTATTATTTACTGGGTTACTAGCAGCACGTAAATTTCCGCTGTTAAGCAGAATCATCAACTCGTGATGCACCCTAAAAGACACATTACTGCATTGTCGTTTATGAAAGGATTGAATATCATCCCCAACCCGACTATAGCAATGTGAAACAGAATTTGCACGAACATCTTCTGGTTTTAATCAATTACTCGAAAACTCAGTCGTTCGGGAAAAACACACCGACGAGTGGACAGGATGAGAAAAGAACGGTCCGATTGGTCGACGATTGATACTCGAGCTTCGTCTCAGGATCAGCGTTGTTGCATCACGCAACAACATCGTTACGCGAAACAAAGACGCCCCACCACTACCCTTCCCTGGAGGGAGGAAACGCGTGCATCGGTGCACGAAGCATTGTTATGCGAGTGCATCGTTATACGAGTCCCGTGTTTTCTGATATTTCGTATCCTCTGGCAGCATCGTGTTCTCCAAGAGAACTTCGTTGTATTTGTCGAAGCGTACCTCCTCGTTTCCTTTTTTTCCCCCAAACTTCCTACGGACACTTCAAAATCATGGCTCATCTTTTCGTTGTTCATTGTTTCCAGATTACTCGAATTTCTTTAGATATCTTTATTCTTGTCGTCTCTATTTGTGCTTGTTTGTACTTCTTTCAGGCATTAGTTTTTACGAATCACAGACATTAATTCTGTAAACCGGTATAGCATGTGTACCCAACCTTAAAGCGTTGCCTACACCTAATTTGGGTGACATGTATACATAAGTTCACTTTCTAAGGGAAAAATTCTATAGTAAAGACCTGTTTGGTGATACCTGCAGTACTGGATCGGTATTATTGATTAGCAAAGTCAAGTCGTGATCAGATGCAGATGATACATAGTAGTATTTCAATCTTAGCCTAAACGTCCGGATTAATAAAGTACATATACATATATCTCACTATAGGAATTGCAGCGATAAAACTTTGACTGTTCAACTGTGCATTACAAGCATGCAAATCATTTGGAGGCAATATTGCATATGCTACAAGTATATCCATTGAAACTATTAGTATACCCATTTAAATTCTAATGAAATATGAAAAAGTAAGGAGAGTTTAATTTATAGCACCAGGTGAATTCTTTGTGCACGTATTACAATAGACTAAGTACAATAGACGTAAATATGCTATGTTAGTTACTGTTGTATAGTACAGTACATTATTATACTATACATATAATTTTCTATATTTCTTTCACTGTCTCATTCACTCTGTACCATTCATTTTCACTCGGTTCTTTTGTGTTAAAGATCGCGTGTAAAGCTGCTAAACAGAATTTTTTAAATTTTTGCACAAACTTGCACAGTTGCATACGATTTGCCTCGTAATTCTGATGCATGGCCAACGAAAGGAGATTCTATGGTATTCTGCTGGCTCCTACCTTCTCTCACTCGTATACTCATTCCCTCTGTGGATATGGTGCATCGAATTTCCAGTGGCGGCATAGCGTATTCGCGTGTGAGACGAAATACCGGCTTAACTCTCGTTGGCATCCGTACTTCGTGGTTATTCGACGCCATCCTGGCAACCAGTAACGGAAATTGCTAACGACGGTCCTACGGATAATCAAAACCGTAAACGCTGGTATATCATCATCAAGAGCATGTGTTGCTGTCTCTGGATACGGAATCATAACCGATTGATCTTAAAGGGATTTGCGACCTGCACAAAGTATACCTCGGCTCTCGTCTAGTTGAGGTTATACCGATCCCCACAGATCGATTTTATTATTTCGATTTCCATTCGTGATTTATTTGCTCGAAATTAGGAATAAACTAATCGTCTCCAATCGTGTTAAATATTTGGTAAATTAATTTTGGTATGTTAATAATTTTAAAAATATATATTATACAGTTTTCATGATGTTTAGTATATTTGGTGCAAAGATATATATTTATTTTTTAATTATTATTTTAAACTATGACGAGAGGTTTGGAAATATAATCGGGCACAGTTAATTTGTCCATGTTAAAGCTTATTCCGATGTCTAGAAATAATTTAACTTCGTGTGCAATAGACAGATCGGCTACATAGTTTCCGAATTAATTGGGCATAGTTGTGCCGGAAACGAATCACGGTTGAATTGGTTAAGTGATTTATCGAAGCGATACAGGTTATGAAACGCCATCAAACTTGATAGCTGCACCAAAATTCGAATGGTTCCAATATTTGACCGTAATATTGATTTTAACCATTAAAAATTATATCATTCAATTTTGACATTCGTCTCCACCCGCCATCGATTTATCGTCGAGCCCACATTTTAACGTATCTCATATTCCTCTTATACGTTCCAAATCTTTTCTCTAAATATAATTACTTACATAATTAATACACGTGCTACTTATAATTTATTTTACTGATTCCACTGTACGTTTCACTGTAGATTTCGTTTCATGCGTATTTCACGACGAGTGATCTAATAGAATACGATAATTATAGCTAGCTTCGCACCAAAATTTCACTAGCATGCTGCTATTTCTCTCTTGTCTGAACATAGATCGTTCCTCGTCTCCCTCGAATTGGATGCCTCACTGAAAGCGCTTCCCGTCAGGTAAGCCACGTCTCCGCCATTTGCCTCGTCGACAAGAAAAAAAATCGATGGGGGTTGCTCTTTGGAACGAAACGCATTACCTTTCCCTTGCCTTATTCAAGATGTCTGAGACGCGTTAAGTTTTCACCGTACATGAACGAATGACAACGCTCCGTTATCGTCGCCTTCCATCCCCCACCTAATTCTGCTCTCTTCTAGCTCGTTCGTCGTGTGGGATCCTGCAAGTTTCAGGAGGATCGGTCTTGCGTTCACAGGTCCCCGAGTGTTTTACGTTTCCTTCTACTACGCCTTACAGCTGATTAATCGCGTCTGAGAATTCGGATGCATTGCTAACGTGAACGACCAGCCTTCTATTAGCGTATATTAACGCTACAGATTGCTTGCGGTATGATTACCTGTATGTATTGTAGCATAAGCGACGAGTACCGAATGAAAGTCACGATCTATAAGTGAATCCTCTCATACTGGTCAATACTTGACATTGAATTGATCCGATATTTTTGTGGAAGACGAAGAGTACTCGTCGAGTTTGGTTGAACATCATGACTTTGTCGGTAGTATACGTATTACTTCTGATGAGATGAGCTTAGTACAGTGCTGTTCGCGAAAGGAGTGTCCGACCAGGTGCAGTTTAGGCTCCCATCATTGTTATCGATTGTAGGCGACAGTGGTAGCGTAGAAAGAGGCTAACGCCACTTTCCGTGACCACATGCTGTCAACAACACTATACATTTCACGAGAAACAAATGAAAATCGACTTTGTATCACGCTGATGGAAGTGCAGTGGGAGAAGCTCTCTAAACTCTGGGGATTAGCTTGTGCAGTACAGGGTTCCGCGTACGTGGCCGCCAGCTGGGGCCCAGCGTGGTCATATATACGTGGTAAGATGTAGACATTTACTACACCCACCAATTCTTAGAATTGATATTGGGAAAAGAATTGATACTTCATATAGTTCATGTAGTTCAAGAAGCTCTATAAGATTAATAAATCTTTTATTAGGGTGGTTGTGAGTTCGTGTTTTAACATTATTGTTGATTTTGTGATTGTACGTTGAACAGATAAAACTAACTTTAGGGGTCATAGAAGTTTCGGGAAACTGACATAACATGATCAAGGCAGAAATTTAATGAATTCAGATGTCGCAGTTAAATATATTTTACTTTGAATCATGCGTGAAAAAACATGCTTCGCAGTAGCATAAAGAGTATTTATTAAATTATCTCCGGAGTTACATTTCGAGACCCTTTAATGAAAATTCTGCTTTTAGTAAACAGTATAAGGACTCAGGTGACACAGGTGGTGTTAATGACAGCAGATTACGTTCTGTGCAAATTTCCATGCGAAATTAAACCGATTTGTGACTGATATTTTTCATTCGGGACAAGCGGTTAACTTTTTATTTATTAAGGAGGCAGTCAGTTTTACGCATTCGCAATTGTGCCATATTATTACGATACAATTAATAAGTATAACGAATAAACGTACTTTCATATCAAATGAGAAGTAAGTGTGATGTTTCGTGACAACGGGAAAACTTAATTAAAGGATACTTAAAATGAACGGCTTAAATTAAAATTTGTTTACCAGTTCACATGTCCTGCAAACAGTCGTCCATCATTTTTCATACTATATTGAGACATATATTCTCTTTCAGGATTTTACGCTGGATTTTTTCATCGTTGCGTTTCGAACAGTACAATGCACATTTCACCTTTTCCATCCTATAGTACTCTTGACAATACGAAATATTTTCTCTTTGATATACCATTGCCGTCATATGTCTCGTACAAAAGGACATCCACTGTATCTTGGGCAATTGTTTGATTTAATTGAACAACTCGAATGTCGAGATGAGAAATTCGTGAACGGCGACGATTCGACGCGAACGTAATAGGTTTAAACGCGCGACGACAATAGTATCCGTTGTGTTAGACCATTAAGAGGCTTTTGAAAGAAGTTCTAACCGGCTCGGATCTAATTTAGCATCATTAATTACAATTGTCGTTGTGGTCGTGGGAACGGTCAACTCTGGGCGCACGTGACGAAAGCGCTTAGTAGACTAGTAACTTCTGTTGTGCGAGCACAATGGGCCAGCTCTCGGACACGCTGCACCAGCGCCGCAATGTACTTTTTAGAAGCCCCGCCGTTGTCGCCCTCGTCGCCCTCGTCGCCTCCGAAGAACCCCACGGTATAATTGGTCTGTGCTGCATGCGCGTGTAATGAAGTTAATTGCTCGATAGACGTGTGTCGTTTCAACTAGCCGCCTGTAATGTGTCCTGCATATAAGATGAAATTCTTTATCTTCAAACAGGACGGGGATCGAGGCACGTTCCATGAATACGAAACCATGTTCGCGTTCTAAAAGGTCAAAGGATCTCAAGGGGCGCGGGGGGGGGGGGGAGGGGGGGGAATTACCTTTCGGTTATTCTTCGTTGCATAGTTGCAAACAGTTAATTATTGAAATTTGGAAATGAGGTATCTTTATTGTACTGAGGTTAGGTCCTAGAAAAGTGATTATTTGTTTCATCAATATGTAATTCGAACTCATCCATATTTCAATACCATTCGTGTGATTGATTGCATTTCTTATACCTGAAATGGAGTCCAGCGAAAAGTGAAATTTTCTGGACATTATAACTTTCCCATTATCACGATGCTCCTGGGATCTCCCTATTTGATTACCAGTTGATCACCAATCAGCATCTGGCTGCGGCATTCCGATTGAGCTGTAAAAAATCAGACAACAATGTGAACATTTCAAACTCGACAGTGATTCACAACTTGATTTACAACGCCTAGTCAGATAATATTACGCATAACTCGCAGAGTCAGATACATAGCCGATCTTCGAATGCTTCTCCATGTTCCAGCATCACGGCGCCACACTCACGCTATGCGTACGCCAGAATTCGTGAAGTCCATAAAATAGTTTTCTTTATGTGCCTGGTGGAGTGTTATGACACGAGCTGGCGTTAATAATTCATGAGCCCCAGACAGGGATAATCCGATACGCATTTAACTTAGTAACCGCGATTCAATTTTCCTTTGTTATTCATTGTTCTGCGAGACCGTCTTACTCTGTGTGCTCCTGCAGGACTCGCCGTCCCGAATCACAGAGAACCTCCACGTTTCCGTGTTTTGACATTCCCATTTTGCGAACCTGACGTCCCAGCGAGCTCACTGTCACTCTGCTACGAGCACACATGTAGCACGCACGCGTGGACCAGAGGCAGCTACGTTCACTTGGAAACGTAGATACAGAGAACCGATGGTGAGTTTTCGTCAACGTGCAATCGTGTCGTGTTCGCGTTTGTACTCGTGTTCGTCTCACTATCGCACCACAATCGCGGTTCCATTTCTTTTATTATTCTTCCACCGTTTTGTGTCTCCTCCTTTGTCTCACGGTAATCGCGCGATCGCTGGTTAAGCAAACGCTGGAGTGCACTGGGCTAAATTATGGCCGACGACTCCTTGAATCTGAACCCGCAGCCACGGAAAACGCAGTAGTTGCGCTTTTTGCGCTGTGTTTCGCTGCACATAAATGTGAAATACCGCGCTAATTTCGTATTCCCCTTCGATTCCGTGGCGCAACGTTCGCTAGTCGCAGATGCGACCACGGATAAAACAGCAATGCTTCTCTCTGGTCCATATCTTTTTGTTCATGCACGTGAAAATTATTTATGGATTTATAAGTCTGTCTGTGGACAACATCCTTGCGGTTTGTTGCAAGTTTTAAGATTGAAATCAGACAAACGGACAATGGCACTGCGAGTGGCTATGTATAATTTCCTCAGCATTCGATAGCCAACACAAAGGGTCGAACCTGAGCTAAAATTAAGTCTGGCTTAAATAGAAACGACAGGGAATCTTGGCTACACTCATCCATTCCAAGAGTTGTAACGTATTTCATTCAGTAATCACACTTCATTCGTACATGAAGTAGATCGGTTAAATTAACACGAATTCTGGAATACGTGCTTGCCTTTTGACTTACTAATTACAACTAACCACCGCTGAAACCAGTCACAGAATAAGGTCAGTTGCACACAAGCTTCCAATCGAGCAACTCAAAAAGGGCGAGTAGCAGTTTCCAGTAAGCATGCCCTCCTGAGTTTGTGTTAAATTTCGCGTTTACACGCTACTAATTTCTGAACGAAAACAGCGTAGTATCGCAATCAAGTCGGGCATTGAACAAAATTATCACTTATTTTCTTTCTCTTATTCACTCTCGAGTCCTTTCGAGTACTTTCGAACTGTGAAAGTAGCAGATCAGTAGAAATCCCTGTACTAATTGTACAACTGTATATATTTTAACAAAAATTTTCATATCGATACAATCTCTTTCTGTGAGAAAGAAAAGAGAGGAGTCGAGGTTACATGTGTAAGAACTACTAATATATCATATATTGACAGAATTTTGGGCCAGATTTGTATCCACTGTAAGATGTACAATACAATTTTATCGAGAAACAAGAGAAAAATCTTATTCAATCCCA
Source organism: Eufriesea mexicana (assembly GCF_001483705.2). Classification (NCBI taxonomy): domain Eukaryota; kingdom Metazoa; phylum Arthropoda; class Insecta; order Hymenoptera; family Apidae; genus Eufriesea; species Eufriesea mexicana. Next base: position 95,438 of record NW_016907971.1, read on the forward strand.
TTACATCAACTATTCGATATGTCAATCCATACAGCGAATCATAATGCTCATAAAGTCAAGTTTCATTAAGTTCATCGTTTGCAGAATTATTAACCAGCTTCGGTATCGAAACCAGATTCACTTCATCCAAAGATTTAACTACGAATCGTTTCATAGAGTGGCCAGAGAGAGCCGTGGCGCAACAGGGTCGATTAAATACGAGCTTCTCGTGCACGCGCGCGCGCGTGCGCAGGTATGCAGGAACACCGGAACGAAGGAAAGAGCGCGGAATCCGCAACGACGGAAGTTGAAAGCCACGTTCAGCGGCGAACCAGAGGGAGGGCCGCTGAAATTTTCAATTCACTTTAACGCTCCGGGGCTCGCATAAATACGCAATGGCGTGGAATGCCAAATAGAGGTGAGCCGCGCGTGCGTGCATACAAATTCTGCTCTGTCGCTTTTCGTAATTACTGGCCAAGCAGAGGCCCTCCACCATGCTTCTTTTTTCCTCTCTTCGCCTCGCTGGCCACACACGACGTAGCGAATTCCCCGTTTCCGGCTTTGCACTATGCCGCTTGCGTCTTCTCGTTTCGACTGGTGTCGCGCGCGCCAGCAACCTTTCTACACCACTCGCAACGTCCCCTCCTCGAGGCTTCGTTAAATTATGTAAGAAATAAACAGTCGTGCTCTCTGGCGGCCCTCGAGCGCGGCAGTTTACGTATCCTACGTTACGAGGCATCCCGCCAGACTCACGGTGTGATTTAATCGAGCTGGTGGTGTTTTGGCAGATATTCAAGTGTCTCCTGCGTAGCGCTCTTGCCAGTCAGGCTATATACACGGGGTGCTAGTCATGTCTACTGTGTTCATTTGAAAGGATTGGGAACTATGTGTCTCCTGGCTGTTTAAGATCAGGATGAATTCCTGTGATGATATGAGTTTCGCCGAGGTTGCTGTTTCTGATGGCTGTTAACATTTTTCTATTAAAGTTGCAATATATGGTTTCTGCATTTGTGGAGTCGATTATCTCTGCGAAATAAAGTGAAGGAATTTATCTTAAATGTTAAAGTCAGACATCAATTGAGGAATTTGGTAGTGAAATTTCGTATAAAAATTGTTTTCACGTGCTTTGTAATATTTGGTATTTGCGGAAATCGATAACTAAGGAATGAATCAAGCTCCCCTTCATTCGAAATTTCAACAAAGGAAATTTATCAGGATTGCCCGGGTAATTGTAGCATTTGACAAAAGATACCGCTGAAATGTAAAGAGCTTGAGGAAAAACAGATGGAGCTTTTATTAGGACGTCTCATGGGTTTAAGTCTAAACTTTCTGGAATGGATAGCTCCCAGGAGTGTAGTACGAATAAAAATGTATGCTAAATGGGGAAGTATGAAAGGGTTAGAAAAATAGTAGATGCTGAGGACAGAATAAGTAAAAGAAGCTGCAGATACCAGATATTAATTTTTTAAACATTAATCAGATTATGGAGCCTTAAATGTGATACAGGAAACACGAATAAAGTATATATCCAAAAATTCTTGTTCCTGGTAAACTGATATGAAGATAATCCTTCTTGTATAAAATATTGCTGACAACTTTGCTTATACGCTTTCTAAGTTTATAAGTCACGTCTTTATCTCCTTGTTGCGCTCAAAGCTGGACACTGATGTCCCCCGAGTAATGTAGCCTTAAGGAACACACAGATCTAAGCACTAGCTCGTAAGAATCCAGTAAGCTGGTTCGCAGCGGCCATATGGTACACCCATATCCTTTAAAGTAAATCCGCCTAAGATGCTTTTACTGGGTTGACGTCGACTCCTTTAAACCGTCTGTGCCCTGGAACACGAAGAAGGCGTGTATTACATCGCTCAAATTTATTATTGAGTGGTAACCTGATACCGAAATCTATTCCAGTAATTATTAAAGGGATTCAAATCTTGCCGATATTTATAGTCTTAAACCTCACGTCGTACGGAGGCAATGTCTCAATCTCATCCAGATAAATTATGAGATATAATCTCGAAATGCGGAGGCTAAAACGGACACTATTGTACCTATCACTTGGTCTAGCTTCTGACAAACGAAAATAAAATCTTGTAGCGCATCGGAGATCCCGAATTTCCAGCGGAAATTGAAACGCGGCTCATAGCTTACCATGTATTGGTTAAATCACCGGAACAGTCTAACGGGTTCATAAATGATACAAGTTCTTAAAACTCCCGCGGGATCGAAGCAAGGAATAGCAGGTATCGAAGCTCGATCTCCATCGCCAGGCAGCTCGATGGAATTTGATATCGTGGGAACAATGGAGTTTACGTGGTTTGAATAAAGAGTGTTTGATGGAACAATGCGTATATGAACGAAGAATGCTTGATCTATGGTATTAGAAGTGTGCGGCAAAAAAGTTCAAATCGAGTGCACTCATAGTTTCGAGTGAATGTGTTCTGTGAAGCAGAGTCAATTTGTGTCCGTACGGATAGAGCCAATTACAATAATAGTCGAAAATGATAAGATTGCCAGAAAGATGTGCGAAAGCTATCATAACATATTACAAGAATCTTTTTCACAACTAATCTTATGATGAATATGATGGCGTTGAAACGCAACTCACTGATACGTATTAAAATGGAGGAACTCATAGCAAAACATGAAAAGGTGTAAAAATTGTAGAGAAATCGTCAAAGTATAATATAAATAGTTCGATATATAGTGTCCAAGATGGCGAGGATGATAAGGTAAATAACAGTTTTTAATTATGCAATGTAACACAACATTCCTTACTACACAAAGATTGCTAAGAAAATTATTATGCTTCGTTCGTATGCTAATATGCACGCATTGTCTCTTCCTCTGTCTTATATTCTCGTCCATCTAATCCGGGCAAACAATGTTCCAACTCAGATGTTCACACGAGTATATTCAGTCACGTCTCCTAGACGCTTTACACCTTTGACAACCATACAATGTTTCTTCGTGCCTAACCTCAAACCTAACATATCCTTCCATGCATGTCTGATTCTCGAAACCAAGTTTAAATACAAATCTAAAGGATTTTTATTACGTCTAATCCGTTGATCTCCCAACGTTTATAGCGAGCATTGGAACGAATTGGAATATTATTTATTCTCCTATTGTGTTATACGAATGCGTTATCGACCGCTGATCGAAACTTCACGAAGTAATGTCGCGTGTTGTATCGCGATACCAGCGCCACCGGCTCTAATGCCCACAGTTGCCATGCAAGGACACGCGGGCAGTTCCGCTATAATTAAATCCTCGTGTCAGATTTCGACGGCTCCAATTGCGTATCGATCCTGTTCACCGAAGTTTTGCGTCTATTGGGATGGTCAGATAAACATAGTTGTAACTCGCGAATAGACGATACGTACATGACTGTCCCGCGTTGTCACTTCGGTCCTCGCGGGGCTTCGGGCAATAACCTACGGAGAGAAAACACGAACTTGTCGCACGTGAAACTTGCGCGTTGTTCGAGCATGCAACTGATATTGTCGCCGCTTCACCCGAACCACGCTCGTCGTTATCGTCGAGAGTGTAGAATGTTGCCGAATTTATGAGTTTGTGAACTTCAAATTCGAGTTCCTAAAGTTTTCAGCGAACCGAAGTTCGTTTGGGTCAAGTTGGATTAAATATTGAGAAAAGCTTCTTCTCCTTTGTCGATTATTCGGAGATGCAGAGGATGCGATGGTGTATAAGTTGCAGGTTAGTTAATAGAAGGTTGGGCGGAGAGTGGCGCGACTGAGTTGTTGCACGAGAACTACTAGAACTTCAGGTGGAGTTAGCTTTAGTATAGAATAAAATCTTAATGAAATAGTTCTTTGCAAAGCTTATGGATTTAGAGTGAGTTTATTTTAATACCATTTTGAATTTTCTTGCTGCTGAGTTGAATATGCTAAAAATATATTTCATTGTTGGAAATATGATTGTATTTTATTACATTACGTTGTAGTAATTGGACGAGGGGCTATTTTAAATGAATTCGCGTAACATGACGAATTGTATTTGTTCGGGTAGGTGTATAAACATAGAGTCAATGACTTGTGCGTCGAATATTGTTTCACCAAGACGTAGTTACGTATAAAATTTATGGTTCACGTTATGGTGTTGCATGAAACGATAGAATATCGCCAGTGCCGCGGGTGTTCTCGATCTTCCTTCAATTTCATTATTTCTCATCGCTTTTAATTACAAATTTCTGAATTAATTAATTAATTAACAGGATTTCCATTCTACCATACTTCGTCGCTGGTCGTTATTATTAAAACGGAAGGGAACGTTCTGGAGCGGAGAGGCGGAAGGAGAATAAACGATTGCGCGAATAAAACCCGTAAAAGGAAGATATTTCCTATTCACGTGTCGTCGTGCATGTACATAGCAGATCGAGCTTTGTACAAGAATTTATTGCGTATTTAAAAATCGTCTATGAAATATCGCATTCGAGAATGATCATTTAGCATTAATTGCAACTCACAAGCCGTAACATCCAAATTCATAAATCGATAAATTTTTAATTGGATGGTAGTGAAGATAAAAGGAACAGCGTACGCAGTGTAATAATGCAGAGACTGCAAATTCGTTCACATTACTAGAAAAAGAAAAATGGCGATAAAGAACGTCGATAAATTTGATAAGAGTAAAAAGCAAAAAAAAAGAAATAATAGAAATATTAAAATAATATTAACCCTCACCCGGTTGGACTTGTGCATAAAATGCAGAAATTCAGACTACGGTTAGAATGGATCCCACGTGCCAAAAAATTTAAAAGCTATTCTAATAATTCAAAAAATATTAAAATAATTCTTGAACCGAGGAATAAAGGAAGAAAGACGTCCACAATATTTCACGACATACCACGATCCTTTCATTTTCTATTACTCCTTACATCGATTCAAATCCTTCCTCCCATTTTTTCCGTTCGGTTGCTCAAGAAAGACGTATTGCCGTTTTCAATTGGATTACGTACACACAATCCCCGTATACTGGTAGAACTCGTTTCAATCGAACGGATAAACAGTGCATCCCTATCTATTCTACGTATCCGGCACAGCCGGATGCCCTCGGTGCATCGTGTGCGCAAAGAAGGGTAAGGATCAAGTGCCATTTCCTCAAGATTTAGACTAACAGCAGGTCGGCAAGTGTCGCTTTCTCTTTGCTAACAGATCGAACAATGTGTACATTTGAACCACGTAAATAGAATAAGCAGGGTGGAAGGGTATCGTGAGAATTTTCTTCTACATTGCCATTTCAATTTATCGCGTTTGAAGTTGCCAGCACGTTAACAGTTCGTTCATGCCGGCCACGTAATTCTTGCGAATTGAGTAATTTCAAGAGCCGCATGAAATTTGATGTTTTCCGCGCTCTACTTGAGAGAAAATCTCGTGCAGGAGCCCTGTGTGCGTTGCGTGTTCCTTGCGACGATGGTTTGCGATTATAGTCGAATAAAATGGTTTTAAACGAGGTTACTTGAAAATTTATGCTTCGCACGCTATGCAGAAAGGATTAAACGTTTTCAGTTTGTATCGTTTACGAATAAATTGGATGTTATAAAAGCATCTATGTATATGGGTTTCGAAAAGAGAAAACGATAATAATAATGTGAGTAGCTCGACCATGCGAATCATATTATTTAGATTATATCTCATGGTACGCGTTAACACCCTTTCGTTACTCTGATAGACCTGGAATTAGAGGTTATATCATTGAAATGAAAGATTTGATAGTCATGTAACTAGCTTGTACAAAGGAAGATGCAGTTATAATTATTCAACTGTGAGATCCAATTAGTATCGAATACCAGTAGGTTCCGAAGTCTACTTATTCTATGGATTCACTTGGTTCCTAAATCTACTTGACTCTCGGATCTACTTAGGTCCTAGGGCTCACTAGATTCCTGAATTCATTTATGTCTAAGACCTACTTAGTCCTAGGGATAACTAGGTCCCAGTATACATCACACTCTGCGATCTGCTCAGTTCTAAGGTTACTTGGCACCAGAATACCCTCCATCCACTTAATATCAGGATCCACTCAGCCCAAGAGTCCATCCGCTGTCAAGATCCACTTGTCATCAGAGTCCTCTCGGGCTTCTGTTAACCTTGCCACCTATTCAGTTTCTGGATTGGTCCAACGTCTTGTTAAATCCTACAGCGTGATAAAACTTGCATCTCTATAAAGCCAAGCAGGTTCTGGCGCTAATAGGGTCCCAAAACCCAGTCGACTTGGGAATAGTCTGTAGGTATGAAGTGAAATGTAATTTCAAATGCGATTACGCATCTTATACAAAGCGCGCTTCGATCAGAAGCATGTACTGTCTACTCTATTAAACCCTTCCTGTCGTTTCATCGAGACGAAATTTGGGAGATTTTTCCGACAGCGAATAAATCACATTCAGTAGTATCACGACACGTAGCACGGATGAAACTTTATTATCACGCAGTAGCGTGAGTGCAAATCGAGTGTACTCACATACTGACGACAGCGAGGCACGAGAGCGAGGAAGAGGGATAGAATGGTGGCGCGGCGGTGTTCCGGAGCGCGCGTCCCTTACCGATGGATCGCGTATCAGACCGCAAAATCAACTGACGCGTTCCGCCGTAACGCGTCCAGCTAGAATGCAAATCCTATCTTCGCTTCGGTGGCGTATTCGAGCGGTGGAAAATGGCCGCTGAAAGCTCGACAAATACGGGAAGTTAAAGACCGAATCGAGCTACCGATTACCGGAAATCAGGTGACAACGGGGCCGCGCATCTCGGAACCTCGCCGTACGGTTTTAGAACGAAAAGAGTTGCAAATCGAATCGGGTTGAACTAGGTTTCGGTTAATGCGCGATTCTTTTTTTACCTCTGTCCTGTACCCCTTTCCTCTTCCTCTTTTTCACTCTATCTACAATTATTCTCCTCCTCTGCCCTCCACGTTCGTTCGTTTGGTCGTTTTCCAAGCCACCCATCGAACTTCCTATATTCCTCATCGATTTTCTTCGTGCCGCACGATAGAAGCTCGAGAGGCGAGATTCGATTAACATTCGAGCTAGTAAATGGCCGGCGAAAGAGCGATAATTCGATTATTGCCAGGGACCGGAATTTTCAACGAAGAATGAGCGCGATAATGAAAAACAAATGGAAATTTAGGGCGCCCGTGTAGCCTCGCGACGCTTTTAAAGATATTGAAGCGATGCCTCACGCGCGGGTGTCGCTATGGTCGTGCGCGGGAAAACGAAGTGAATGTAAAAATGATACGACACTGAAAGCGAGTCACGACGTTCGGGTTAAAATATGGCTGTCCTCGGGTCGAGCTGCGTTGAGATACATGAAAGTAGCGTGTTTAAGTTTGCATACGGATTCCTCGGTTGTCACGCGATTGTCTTGGGATCTGCTTATGTGTACATGCTGTAGCTGAAAGAGGTACAGAAAGAGCCATAAATTCGGTCAAATGTCAGATGCCACTAGATACTACGTATCGACATTTTGCGAGGCAGGGAGACACAGATCTGCATAGGATATTTGATTTTAATATTCAGCCTTTGATCGTGTATCATAAAATAGGGACAATGGGAAAGGATTCAAAATTATTCAGTAAATTATTCTTATCTTCCCACGTATTACATACGTATATTACATGTTCTCGAGTTGGAACTAGCTGTATATCTACTCTATAACCGGCAGTAGCCTGTCCTCGCTTAACAACATAGAGAATGGAGATTGCAATGAGAAGTGGAACCTATAGCTAGACATATCGCTCTACCCAATTTGCAGATAATTAAATGTAATTTCGTCAAGAGAAGAAAGAGCAATTTTACGTAATTTTAATTTCTTCCTTTATATATGTTTAATAATATATTCGTCTTGAGTTTATCCTGATAACAATGACAGATGATTCCTCACTGTGCACTAAACTTCTGAATTTTCTTCAGCAATGATTAATATCAGTGTCAATTTAAGGAACACTCGAGTCATTGACGTCGATCGAGCTCGGGAAACTTGATGAGTTTTAAGAATTCAGAATAGCATGCCCTTTCTATAACAGATAGAAAAATGTTCTGAAATACTGTCATTTATGAAAACATTGAAAAAATGAACAATACACTATAAACGGAAGTTTTTAAGGAGATAATTTATAAAACAAATCAAGGCGATCCAAGAAAACTCCAACCCACAGAGAGAAGGAGAGAGTCTCAAAAAAAAGAATGTTTTCGAGAGAGGTTGTTAGTAAAAGTTGATCAAGTTTATGATGAGTCTAACCCAATATGCTCAGAATCTCATTTATTCAAGATTCTATTTCCACGTAAATTATATATCGACTTAAAAGTGCAATAAAATCCAATTATAATTAGACTCGTGCTATCTAACTGTAACAAAGAGTAACGGCGACTTACATATCTAACGGCACGAATATTAAACCGCAAAAGTGATCTTTTTTACCTGCACTGTAAACCACCGTTCGTTGTATCATCGCGTCGACAACAAGCGGTGCAAGAAACCGTCCCGCTGCAGCTTTTTGGAAGCTAACCGAGAGTACGTGTCCCTGTTATCGCACCGCATATCGAGTAATCCTCGGTCGCCACGGAATTTTCGCTATTTCACATTGCCGGACTTGCGAGACAAAAAGAAGAGAGAAAGACACACAATGGGGTGCGTACGCGAGTAAGACAAAGAGCAAAGATACGCTGAACGTCGAGGTTAGGCGGGAACGGAAAGAGTGAACGTTGAGGTTAGGATAGAAAGAAACGGTAGAAAAGTTCGCGAGAAGAAGCTTGGCCAGATAAGCTGCAAGAGGACGGAGGAGGGACGAGCAGAGGGAGGAGAATAGAAAAAGTGTGCATTTAATGTTCGTGGAGGAAGAAACGGAGGGAGCTTGGCCGATAATCCTCTCGTTTATATTACTTTACCGGCAGCACGGACTTCCTCTCGGTTTCATGCTGCTGCTGTCCCTTTTCATCTCTTTCACCCACTACTCTCTCCCTCTCTCTCCCTCTTTCTCTCTCTCGCCTAGACGGACGACGATGCAGCTTCGAAATGACAATAGTCTCTGGTTCTTTCATATTCCGTGGACCGACAAGACGAAACGAACCACGGGATACGGAGACTGGTGCTAATGAAATTTCTACCATGGAACGTCGGTCGGCCGTTTTCTTTCAACCAAGTAAAAAGAGCTAGCTACTCGAAACACGGAACGCCATCTTGGAAAAATTACCGCGGGTCACGTGTGGTTACGAGAGGTCACCAGTGGTCGCTTGTTTCGCCATCTTTTTTGCACCAGCGGTATACTCTCGGTGGATTTGAAGGTGAATTGACACGTGTGAGCACAACGCGAAGGTGTTAATTAAGAGCAAGCATTGCGTGTTACTGGGTGCGAATATCTTTTATGCTCTCGTTAATTGTTCTTCAGCACCTCGGCGCTATTTGAACGTGTCGTCGGGCTGCTGGAGCATTTGTGTTAGAAACTTTTCAGAGTTTAGAAAGAAACGTTGATCAAGTTTATTTCCAACGTATCAAGAAAAGAATTTTAGTACATATTTCTTTAAGAAAAATCGAAGTTCTATTATGTCATACTTGTCGTTTCCCATTGTATTGCAGCTATTGACGCCTTTACCTACAATATTGTGTGGGACTCGTGTAATAGCGATCTGGCCAAACGCGAGTATCACGGGTGAAAGCCGTTGTTCGTACATAGGGCCCAACGTAATCATGGGTCAGACTCGTGACTTAATTTTCGTCATCTTGTCTCAGTTGCCTGTTATTCTTGGCTGTGGTCGCACGAAATTGCTCAACGTGTGACCGACGTTGCTGTTGACTGTGGCACGTGTCTAAATGGCAGGGTAAAAGGTTAAGCGAATTATATATCATATCTGAACAAATATATTCAGTAGTGACAGGTATCGAAATAATATGTCTTATAAACTGCGAATTGTTTTATTTCTTTTTTTAATTATATTGTCATGTCTGTTATAATGCTTGTTAGTGTTGTGAAGCGTTTTAAATAACGATCGTTACAAATTCCGACGAAGCAAGCACAAAATGAAGAGGAAGAAATGGAAGCAAGGATGTGGTAGCAGGATTAAAAAAATCTTGCCTGGAAATGAAACGATCTATCGGTTTTACCAACACCGATCGCTCTCGAGACGGGATTAATTTTCATGCACCGTGTTATGGCCGTTCAACGCTTCTTAGATTTACAATGCCAGCTTTAGTCCATAAATTCCGTGCACGCCGCTCCGTAGAAGGGTGTTGCTCATTTTTCTCTTTCGCTTCTTCCTCGACGTCGGGCGTCCGTGTTTTCATTTTCTTGGATTATCGAGAACTGATCGGATGAGGAAGTTATGAAGGGTGCAGGTGTTCGAGATTAGGAAGCTTTCTCTCTCTCCTTTTCCTCGTTCCTCTCGTGTCGTTTCGCGATACCCTACCTTCGCTTCGATTGAGAAATTTTGCGTGGAGCGAAAAGGAGATGAGACCTTATTGAGCGTTTTGTTAGCTTAAAATAGAATAGGGTTATATGCTCATAAACAATTTACCGTCTTATCCTCGAAAGTCGTTTCACCAATTAGAGCACTAAGGTGGGCCCTTCCACGAACCATGGACAGTCCTGGATCAGTTGACTGGTACTTGCGAATTTTTAGATACTTTTAATTATCGTGGCACTTCTCGTCAATATTTATTATTCACCTATATATAAATCTTAAAACGCAAAGAACGTAACACCATATTCTTGCAAATATGGTTTAACCATAAGAACAATATTGCATACAAAGGAAGAGAGAGATTGAAATCAAAACGAGGAAATTAACATATTGTTATATGAAACCTCTGATGAGTTAGTATACATCAGAACTTCATCTGTATGACTTATTCAGAGCTGGAAAGTTGGTGTGTAGGCCTGATTGGGAAGGTCTAATTGGTTATAGTGAAACAGATTCACCTTCTCTAATGTAATCACAAAGACAGAACACATGTATTCTCATTATTAGCCGAAAGTGTCACATCGCAAATTAGATCGTACGTGACAGATTGACATCCCTTGAGGTACCACGATAAATTTGTGCGCAGTGTTGATTTACAATTATATGTTTGCTGACGGAATTGAGATTCAAACGTCGTTGACAGTAAACACGAAGCGATGTATTTTGTTTAAAAAATTATTAATTCGTCAAATTAATTATAATATAAGTTTAAAATTATTAATTCATTAATTGGGAGCTGTGCCATATATTTATACTTCATATATTGGAATAACAATAATCCGTTATTAGTATATTACATCTAGAATATTACACAAATTTGTTCTTCTACTTTTATTCAAATAACGCAGCTGCCTCTGCCATACTTTCAATACTGTTGATATACTCAGTAACCAGTGTAATTCGAAATATTATTATGTAGTCTATTCCCACTTTGTTCGTGGCAAATCTCCTGCGGAAAATTCAGCAGTTTATTGTCACGTAGTTAATTCATAGTGCGATCAATTATCACGGAATGGTCAAGTTTTTCGGCGATATTTTGCGTTTTTCAGCTCTCTTTGCCGCAATAATGCCAAGCGATTCGGCCGCAATGAATGAAAATTTCACATGGAAAGGACGAGACGAGCGGTTGCTTTCCATCGATCGACCTCGCCGCGCTTCGAGCCAGACCGTTCTCTCGCCGATTAAAGGCCAAAGATTGCCGTTAACCGGCGTAATTAACTCGCCTTAACGAACTTACGGCTGGTGTTTACACGTTAACGCGTCGCGGAAAGGATTATTATTGCGCCCTGCTGGAACGCCCGGCTTGAATCGAGTGAAAAGGAATTGGATAAACAGTTCGTAGGAAGTTTGCGAAGTTGATTGCAGAACAGAAATTGCACTCGCGTGAATCGCTATTAAAATTGGGTGGAATAATTATGAAGTATTGGTCCGATCGAATCGGTTCAATATGGAGTACCTTGAGAATAGATCGGAAAATTATATTTCATCCGGGAGATTGGGAAGGATTAGGATGTCATACATGTTTGAAATTGGATCCTCACCGAGGATAAATTTTGTTTTTTCTTCTTTTCTTTTTTCTGAGGGGGTCGGTTTTGCGAATATATTTGAAATCAAGTTCGGAATTGGTAGCGTCGGAATTGAAAGAGATTGTTTATTTTCCATTCTATTCTCTACTCCGAAAAAATTCATTTGAATATTATCTTGACATTGGTAAAATAGTTGGCCTGTTTCTTATTCCGTTTTTCTTCCCATTAAATTAATTATAATTAATTATAATATTCTTCCCAAAAATTAATTTAGATGAAAATTCCAAACGCTTAATATTAAATTAGCTAAAATATATTGTTCAATTCTACTTCTTTTCTTTCCTAAACGAATAATTCTAACAGGTACAAAAAATTGGTACATCTCCTATAATATATCTCCAAGAAGCACGGTATTTTAAACTGCATTAACCAAAGACGTTAGTAACGAGAGACAGATTAATTCCACGCTGTACATTTCTTCAGCAGCACGAACAGCGAACTTCCGGTTCTCGGAAACTTTTAATTACACTACCCTCTCTCTCTTTCTCTCTTTGCAAAGCTCGCTATGTGGAAAACTATACCAGAACACACGCTACTTTCAGAAGAACAAGCCACGAAGAGTATTTGTGCTACCGATACGATAATTCTGATCAATTCCAGAGGCGAACGATACGAACAAATCTACCGTACAAATTCCGACGAAAAAGAATTCCGAGGAAGAAAAATAAATCCGATGGTACAATTTGGTTTAATGCTTTTAGCACGGTGCACAAACATCCCTTGAAGAGGGTTATGTAAATTCTATTTGTTCCCACGGAAAACATTTCATTTATCTCTCGTTTAAATTACCGAGCGCGAGAAGAGTTATCCCGAGGCGTGTTCCCGTTCCCGAGCGTCGAGCTGGAAGCAATTTTGGGAACTTCTAAAAAGGACTAGCAAGAATTTTCTCTTCCGCTTGAAAGGGGTCGCGCTGTACGCTCGGTGTGTGTATTATCCTTGAGGGAATTCAAGGTGCTGCCCTCTACCCTGTTCTCGCGATCTTTCTCGCGAAGCGAACATTGAGAGAGGACAGATCCCTATGTACTCGTGACGTTAAGAGGGATAATATGTATTTAAACGTATTATACGTGGTAAATAACAATTACAGTTTTGAGCATTGAAATTCGTTAATTTTATTCTGATAGAATTTGCCAACTTCTTTTTTCCTTCGCTTTAGGAAAAATCAAATGAGACATGGCGATAAGCCGATGCTTCGATTGAAGCTTCTTCGCGGAATTAGACCCAGGTTATGTACCAGTCGTGGACTCGCAAATGGTTATTGTCGTGTACCCTAGGGAAACCGAAACGTCCTCGCGGAATCTAATTGTTCAATTCCTTGGTCGAACGAGGGAATTGTCGGCTAAGGAATTCCGCGGTAACGGTAAATTCATAAAGTCACGGTCTTGGGATAGGGCTTTGTACCTGTAGGAAAGGAGGCAAGGAAGGTATCTCGTTAACGAGCTCAGGCTTAGTGTTTCTTGGGCTTCTATGTTTTGGAAGCTTGAATTGGGGTGAGTGTTCTAAGAGATAAATTCTGGGAATTTATCCTTACGTTTCGAGGTGTCTCTTTGTTCTTGATAAATACGAGAATGGGAAATTGACGTGAATGTCTACGGAGAGTTTCAAGTTGGAGTTTGAGGTCAGGTGCATGTTGCCACCTAACGCTTTAGGTAGGCTAGATTGAATGTAGTTTGTTAAAGTTGAGTTAAAAGGGACAGTGAGGTAGACAAAGAGAGGATGTATCAACGATAATGTTTGTTAATTTTAATTGTTGTCGGACTGTTTTCGATACCATTTTTCAGTTTTCTGGAGATAACGTGGTAAAGATGCCCAATCGAATATCATTTTCTTATCTATCAAACTGAAGTTTCTCGTGCGTTCAGAGTGGAAAAGTTTCTGAAAGTGATTGATTTATGATATCTAAGACTAGACTGAAAGAAGATTCCAAGGGCCAGTAGAATCCGTCCTATTTTTAGGATACGAAATGTCATACACGTATATTTTAGGACTATGATAATAGTAATTTTATAGTTCGTGTAAAGTACTCGTAAAAAATAATTACAGCTTCACACTCTAGTAAACAGTCAAACCAACCATTAGAACTGTAATCAACAATTTTCTTAATTTTAAGGAAAATATATAAAATTTTGTATATCTCATAATTGGAGAAAAATATAAAGATTAATAAAAATTGGGAAATTTCTACATAAATTCGGAATTGAAACCAATAGCTTATGCAGCTCTTGCAAACACTTGCCCCAGAATTAGAAACGAATTTTCGTACGATGTTGCAACTCTCATGTGACCTAGCAAACAGGCGAAACTTACATAAAATTGATGGAAAGCTGGTCTATCGAATGTTGCAGCGCATGCATAGACTTCCAAGCCCGTAAGTGGAGTAGTTCTAAGCGACGAAGTCTGAGCAGTTTCAAAATTTAAGACTAAAATTGTCCTAAGAGCTGAACCTGGGGATCTCAAAATGTTTCCTTCTTAAAGATTAGTCTAGAGATGTATCCAGCTTCCAATTTCTCTCCCTTTGTGAACATCCTGTGTGCCAAGTGTCGTAGTAAGTGGTCGGAATTTCAATAGGAATCTCCGAGCCGATTTCCTAAATGTTTTAAATCCCTCATATAAATCTCTGTCTAGCAATCTGTTAGAAATCTATTTAGGGATTAAAGTAATTATTAGTGTTCCTATATAGAGAACAATGAACAGCGGCATATTAATTGAATGAACGAAATACGATCTAATCGTGATTACTAGTTGGGCAGTTTTACTGTTAATAAACCTGTTCTCGAGCTCTGAATTTATGATCTGAATTTATTGTAACGAATTCGCGGTCAATTTCTTAGGCTTCATCTTCATTCACCCAGACTAATCATCAATAATTCTCACTGATATGAAAAATTAATTTCATACGAGATAGTTTATTGACGTTTTTTTAAAGTCTATAATTTGCATTGGACTGTTCTTGAGTAAAATCAACTGTGAATTGCCTCTGTATACCTAGCAACATAACTCTGTAACTCATTATGTTCTGTTCACGAGCTGCCAGTATAGATAGATCCTGCATCTGTTTCCGAACTGCTCACAAACAGTGTATGCACGACATAAGGTGGTCAAACAGCGTTGATTCAACTTCCCAATGACGCTACAATAATACTGCTACCTATGCATATACCATTACCAACACCGTTGCATAGGGATTAAGGTTTCTTGCTCTCTCTGCGAGCGATTACGCTCTCTCTGCTTTTTCTGATGCATCATATATTACGAATGCATCCACTTGCTCATTTATCTATAATACTTTTTCTAGTAATAACCGCTATTTTGACCCTATTCATAACGTTGTCCAATGTCCATCATAATCGCTCACTTTCCGATTAACCCTTAATAACGTCAACGAGTCGCATCGTTCTTCGTTACGCCCCTGTCACAATTTTTATTACGTCTACTCCGTGACGTTAAAGCAACTCATAAAAGTTTCATACGCGAGTTAAAATATCTCACAATTAGCCGGCGTAATTGTATTCCAAGAACACCTCGCTAAAACATACACAAACATGCGCGCACGGCGAAGAGTTTCCAGGGTAACAAGGCTGCGAATTTGCAGCGACGAAACGCGCGGGAAATACGTAACGAAAAGGGAGGTGGAATTGCAAGAAACGAGGGAAAGGAAAGTACGGGTGGAAAGAAGTCGGGAAAGGACGAGGGAAAAAGGAAGTCAACGGATGTCGAAAAGGAGAAAAAAAAAAGGAAAACAAAAATAAAAAGAAACGGAATAGCTGGACTGTACAAGGCGTACCGACAGAACCGGCGAAACTTGTCGCGTCTGATCCCTTCCGCTTTATACGGTGAAACCGGGTCAAGAAAATGCGGCGGAAAAATTCGTCTCTGCCTACGTAGACACGGGCAGATTTTCCTCTGGAAGGAGTAGAAACTGGGCCGGCCGCCTCGTTATCGAATACTCACGTTCTATTTTCTTTTTCCGCTGTCGGTGGCACAGGCCACGGTTGACGAGGACCTGCGTGGAGCGAGTGGTGGGGATAAAGGAGCAGCTAGGGTGGGGGCGCGCAGCGGCAGGAGACCTTCGGCCCGAAAAATATTCACGGTTCTCCTTTGAACGGTGCGCGAGAGATGGAGGAAAGAAAGGACACGACTACTAGATGGCGCTGGGTGGTGTAGTGGGCAGGATGACGCGCGCAACGGGGTACTCGTTGACGGGCAGGGTGGAACGGCACGGTAACGGGGAATAGAGGAGGAAGTCTAACAAGACGTTGCGATTGGAGATAAGACGACGAGCGGTTTACTTATGCTGTGGCTCTCTCGTTGAGGCCTTCGCCTAACCCAACAGCTTCATCACGTGCTTGATAAATGAGGAGGCTCGCCGTTGGCTTGGGGAAAATCTAGCCGCTCTGTTTCGCTATATCTGACTGATCCGAGCATCTGGCAAAGCGTAGGAGAAACACATCGCGTTCCTGGCCGATGGTCAGTAGAGTAAGCAGCCGTACGCGATGGGAACATCGACAACAGTGATGCACACCGATATAACACACTACCATTGCTTGGTGGGGAACGTAGTAGCTTCCTTCGTTCGTTCGGTCTGGACGTTATGTCCGATTCAGCTTCCCTTCGTTCGACCGTGTGCACACACGGTTGCATGCGGTTGCATGTCGGGATGCGCACTCGAACGAGTGAATGATGGATCGAACCCGGACCACTGTGTATACGTAGCCAACCACGGGGCTGCGGCAGCAGCTACCCTCGCAATGGCCATTCTATCGTTATCGCTGCTAAGATAACGATACAGCTTGAACCCGATGTTCCTTGGCCTACGTCAGCTGAGATAGAGCATGCTCACCTTATACTCCTCTTTCGAGCCCACCCTCTCTCTATATGCATGGTCGTCTCTTCAGCGCCTAGCATTCTTTCGTCTTCCTCGTGACATCGAAGGCTAGGGGAAAGGAGTTCGTCGACGCGCGAGTAGTTGAACGACGGCATTGTTATGGCCACGGGAATGCTCTTCTTTCGTCTCGAGTGAAAATCCATATCGCGACCCCATGTACGCGGAACTATACCACCCCCGTTGAGTTCTTTGACTAGCTTATCGTTGCATCGCTCGCGTGGTTCGCGTGGCCCCGGGGAAAGACGGGCGTCCATTTCGCGTCTTATCGCAGCTCCGGAGGCGAAGCAGATTCTCCACCTCTCGAGCCCACGGCCTACCTATTTTCGCAACCCTTTCTTGCCGCGATCGAATCGACGCCCCACGAGGCATCTTCCAATTCCCTGGTTCTTGATCTTCGGTGTTCTGGTGATGGAGAGACGATACGAAAGTGTAGCAGGGAGTTGAAATTAATTATAGATAACAAAATAGCTGTGTCTGACAGAGTTGACTCGGTATACATGAATTTTTGAGTTGTGTTGCTAGTATATACAATGCAATTACTAAGATTTTTAGCTTTTACTGTTAGGTCCTTGTTCTATTGGCGTATTAATAAATTTTTATATCTCTTTAGTTCTAGGTGAACAAGAGGCGTCGGTGGAACGGAAGAGGAAGCCTACGGACTTCGAGAAAATGGTAAGTAATCAAGTCTTTAAGCTTCTGTTATTATAGAACGTAAGATATCAGAGTTTCAGCTTTACTGAATTTCAGAGTGCTATGCAAATCTTGTTGCTTAAATATAGATAGAGTATAACACAGTGTATGGGTAATTTCTTGAGGAGATTGAGTTCGTTGGCTATTCAACCGTTCGTCTCAAAAATTAGTATACATGTTATGCTAATACTGCTGGAACGGAAGTGCAGGGTAGAAAATATACCTATTATATACTTAGATAACCAACATATTTCCAATACAATAACTTTAAGGGACAATCGAATCTCTCTTCGAGGCAATCCAAGCAGTGCTCCCAAATAATGATACATCAATAGTTCTTTTTATCCAATCTCCAATAGCGCATGTATTCATTTTCATCGTTACTATCGCGAGCGCCTGCATTACGTAATCGCGTGAAATCGCATGAAATCGCATGGAATGGCGCTCGGCGGGGTTACACGTTCACTGCGACAAAAACACAGATTGTCGACTTCAATAAATTCGTGAAATTCGTGCGAGAAGAATCAAAGCATAGATTGCTGGAGAAATCTCGACTCATTGCGAATTTAACCGTGTAATCGGAACCCGGGCTAACTATACACGAACGTTACAAACGGATTCATAAATACGAATACGCGCGTATTTATTTCATTAGAAATTGGAACACTGTGCTTCTGTAACCATTTCACGGATCAGTCGTTCCGTGGCTGGTTCAAGTGATTTCGCATCCTGTTCTCATTTATGCATTTCACGGGCGTTCCGACACATATGTGCGTTTCTGGTCTGGTTCGAGATTATTGGTAGTGGTTATTGTACATCTGCAAAGGACGAAGTATTTCAAATTCAAACGTACATTACCGTGTTATTATTAGTTATATGAAAAATTGAAAATGGGAGAAGGGGAAGCAAAATAGGTGAAACGAGGGTCCAGTGGTTTTAATGAAAATTAAAATTGGGTTGTACGAGATATTAAGACAGGAAATTGAAAATGCATATATTATTCGTATATCGAGGTTGCATGAACCTTTGGATATTGGCGAATATTTCTTACGAATTATATTAAGGATGAAACTCGTTCCATTTGGTTTTTATCACATTTGCATCGCACGAATGGGTACGTGCTTTCTTATTAAAATGGAAGTTGTATATTTCATACGTACGAAGAAACAGTAATGTAATGCGTGATCCAAATACTTATTCAGTGCGGTAATATTTCATCATTAATTACCAATACTTAATACGTTTGCTCACGATAATTATTAACCATCGTATAACATAATCTCTTTCCTTTTTTGAATCAAAAAAATTTTTAATATTCTCTTCTGTTCTTCCGTGTTCCCTTTACACTCCAACAAAAATGTTATTTCGCTCATCTGCATTAATTTAGTCGATTTGTAGCACCGTAATAATCTCTGCACATATATTGTATTTCTTTTTTAGAACCTCACATTGTCATCCATGAAAACAATTGCGTCAAAATTTAAATCACTTCATTTATTCTATTAAAACTACATACCTTTTATTTGAATATATCACCCTCTGTTATCGAAAAGTCACGTTTAGTAATAACCTGAAGCACCCTCTTTCGTACGTCATTGATACCTAACCTTGAAATAACGAGTTCATCACGCTCGTGCATGACACTTCGCACGTCGAATCACCGTCAATGTGTTCGATGCTATTTTTCTCCGGTCATAGAGACCGATACTAAGCCGCAGGCTCATCGATGTAGAACATTTTAATGAAACTATTACGGCATTTCGTCGGTCACTGGTCGTTGGTTTACCCGCGATGAAATAGTTGGCCGTGACGCGTGATCATCAGCCTACCGATAGCGGCGATCATTGGAAGCGACGAATTTCAGCCGCTGAAATTCGTCGCTTCCAATGATCGCCTCATTAATTTGCGTCCCCTAGTAACAAATCTCTCTGTGTCGCGGTGTCGTTGCGCGCGACCGTGGCGCCACTGGAACGCACGCTTCGCGGTCATGTTCGTGTCCTTTCCCCCCCGCGCTCTTTAAATTTCGCTTTCACGCCACCTAGTGACAATTGAAGCGGTCACAGAGAACTGTTAGGAGAAACACACTTTGTTTCTATTCATACTATTTCATTACAACCGCGAGTCTTTTCAAACTATAACTGTTAGATAACCTCACCAGTACGTGATTACTGTGCGAAGGAAGGGAATAACTCAGAACGAAGATGCTACCTCTAGTCACACAAACTCAGATAGTATTAGACGGAATACGTTAGATATCATATTGGTACATTGAACAAAAATTGCACTTTGTTTCTCTGCAGAATAGTCGTATATATGTAAATAGTAATAGTTAAACAAAGAAAGAAAGAATTGAATATTAGAGATTAGAAGTAGTATCATGACAGTGATTTTGTTCTTGGATTTGTTAGAGCTTATGCAGGTTTGCTTACTAACGTTGTTCTTAAAATTCTGAGCGTAGAATGGAGGACTGCATAAGCTGTTGCTGTTTGGTGGAAAAGTTTTTCGATTTTGTTTTTGTGCCTTTGAAAGATTTTCGTTGCATTTTGTTTTTATCTTGATACAGGCCTTTTTGAGTGATGTAAAATGTAGATAGAAATGTAGGTTCCATCTTCTACAACGTTATTGGCTGTTAAATGGTAATAAAGCTCAGGCAGTGGTAGTTTGTTAATCACCATTTCTTCGAATCGAGCTGCCTTGAATTTCATGGAATCGAGAACCGCTTGTACATCAGTTTCCCTGTTAACAATCCCATAATTTGTTTCAATTATCGAAATATTACGTTCAGTACTGACATTTAATTGCTCCACCCACTGTATAAAGCTTTAATTGCAATTCTTATCGGTTAATATAACTCACAGTTTCATTAAACGACCTCACAATTGCATCCTGTCTAACGACTTGAACAAAGTAAACAGTGGCAAGTATTTAACTGGTCATTGCATGAATTTTCCTCATTCTCGCGTCTGCGTGAATTATTAAACTCTCTTGTCTCCATGACAGACAAAAAATGTAGTGTCACTGAAACCATTACATTTGAATATATAACTTGAATCAAGAGTGTTATTCGTTTTAGTTATATTACAGTATAATAGTCCCCAATACTACAAGATAATATATAACATTTGTCAGTTTTATTCGTGATATTTTATAATTATTTTCAAACCATTCTTTTATCTGTACAGTCTATAGCCGTAGAATAATTTTGTTCCCAATAAATATTTATTGACTTCATAGCGCAGAAAATTAATTCAAGGGACTGACTTATAAATATTTGTCACTGTAAAGCTATTGTTCAAAATGTACTCTTTTACATAATCTATCTTTCCTTTTGCTGATGATATTTCTTGAGCAGTGAATAAGAAATCGTATAACAATTAACTCGTAGAATTATTTAATTTCAGTACCTCGTACACTGATACATTATTTTAAATTTTATATATTAATTAATATCGAGCTTCGAAGTTTTATCAAATGCCACCTGAAAGGCGCCTCTCGAGCGCAAAGGGTTAAACAATGTCACCATAGTTTAACAACTTAAACAATCGAGATTCCGAATAAGCAGAGACAAATGGCAAGTTTTTTTCTCTGATGGAAATTTCACTAGGCGTTTACAAAATAATCGCGGCAAAGCGGTATAAATATGAATGAGATTTATAAAGCTACACCAGCTAAACGCCGCGCGTCGTGTTTTCATTATGCGATCTCTCGCGACGCGCGACATCCGCGATACCTTCTCATTCGCTATACTCCGTCGGGCATTTCTCCAACCAGGAAGTCGATACGCATTTTCGTTTCGCGTACACGCTTGCATTTTCATCGCGCTTCATCGTGTCGCTTATTCGTCGCAATCAATACACGATTTTTTAATTTCCCTCGCACTTTCGTTTTACTCTTTAATCTGCTTTCGCGAAAGACATGGGTAAGCTCGTTCCTCGAATTGCTAACTCCGAAATAACGAACGTTTATCGTTCATTGCGGTGAATAAACTGGTCAAAAGCGAGGCGTATCTTACGTGTGATTTCATAGATGTGGAATTTTCGTGATAGGCTGGAATAGAGCGTTTGTGAGTGCTATGTTTGTTTCTGGAAGTAAACGGAGGAGATGTTCGGGAAATATTCGTTTAGCGGGAGTTCATGCATTTTCTTTCGGAATGGTGTTGAAAGTTTAGGTCGGTTCAAAGGGAAGTATCCTTGGATCTTTTTCTACACGCTTCGATGTACTTTGGGACGCAGTAAGAATTTTTTTTACAAATTATTGTATATCTTGAGGCATAGAGGACAGAATTTATGTTGAACTTGATTTTGCTGGAATTAGAGTAAGATATGGTTAGAATCTGTACGACGCTAGTATTTACACAGAAAACGATTAAAATCCTATAGGTATCTAAACACTATTAATTATAACACTATTAATAAGAATGGCCCATGCAACTTTCACGCCGCTATTGCTTCTAAAATATCGTCACGCTAAAAAGATAGAAATATGCATGGCTTGAAGAACTATGCCGTGTAATGCATGCACTTTTTTTATAGATGGAGGAGTTTTAAAAATTTTAGAGCCTACTTGGTTATTTTATACGAAATGTTACAATTTTTGTACCGAAACATGAAGAAACGTTGAGTTTTGAGTAAAAAGGTACTAACTTTTATTAGCCCTAAACCCGCGAGTTAATGAATAATTTTGCTTCATATTTTTTTTTTTTCTTTTTCTAATCTTACTTCGCGTAATATCAAGTTAAAGCTTCAAGGATGTCCTTAATTTCTGCATAACAGCAGTATTTGTTATATTCAAAAAAAAAAAAAAAAAAAGAAAGGAAGGAATAAAAATGAAAAGATACACTTATTTTAGAAGTTATAGAAATGCATATATTAAATGGATCATTCTGTGTATGTATACCGTGTTTCATCTAACGTACCACAACTTTTGCATTTGTTTATTTGACAGAGCTGAGAAGAAGTCTAAACTAAAAATTTGTCAGGTTTTCCTGTAGATTAACAGTAATGGAGTTTTTAAGATATTCTGGGTGTAATAGTGAAAGGAAGTTTGATAGTTATAGATTGAGTTTCAGAGTAGTTACTCTCTTCAGGTTTCCTCATTTCAGGGACGTATGAAATTAGCTCGGCTAGTAGTCTGGTTTAAATCTCACTAGCTTATCCTGCAAATTAGTATACTGAGTTTCTTATTTGAACTTATTTGGAAATCCGCTGCTATTTTTCGACATGGAACAGGAAATGGTCGTTTGGTATTCCTTAACGCTTAGATGAATAACTTCCTTTCGTTGATCAGTCTGAGATTCACTTTATTTATAAAAATAGAAATTTGGATCCATTATAATTTTCTGTACTGATAAAAGGAATGGTAGATAATATTTGTTATAAATAAATTGTTTCTCGGTGATAATACGATGGAATTGAATTGCATATTGATGAATACATTAGATGGGAATGATAAAATATAAATGTGGTGATTTTCAGTCAGTAGACTACTTTATTATAGAATTTAAATCAGTGATATTTTAATACCATAAGAATACGATAACTGTAAGTCTTAATCGTCAATTTATATATATACCAGTGACTTAAGCAACATTAATATACGTGTAAATTTTTGAAATTATCCAAACACTTTACATGGCTGGTGTGTCAAGTATGGTAATCATCATATAGTGATTTATAAATATCCATTGCAGCACATTTTATATACCCAATAATTTTTTATATCAATGCAAGTGAGATAAAATTATTTTACTGCTTAAGTACGCTCAATAAGATAGTTCGCGACAGTGCCTTCTACTTAATATTTCCGCATACACGAAAACTACCATTTTACTACTGCCTTCATGCAAATACAAGAAGGAAATTGACAAAGAGAAAAAGAAAAATGCGTGTAAGCGAAGAAAAGGAATACAGGCTGAGTGATCAATTTCAATTAACTGCGATTAAGCATTATCAATGATCATCTATGCCCCCATTCTCGGGCCAGACTTCATTGTTCGAATCACACCGGATATCGACGCGTCTGTACCTCTGTTCGCTCGATTACCAAATGCCATTGTAATAATATCACATAACATATATATAGATATTAAATATATTCGGTATTTTCGCGTACACGCCGAGGCGGGCATTTCACGTGGCACGAATATGTGCGCAGCTATGTTACGTATCGCGAGTGTCACTTCAAATTTGCGAACCGGCGCGTCTAAGATCCGACAGTCGGGAGAATTCGTAGGAAGCGTACGCTCAACGGACGTCTCGGGGAAAATTCCACGGGGAGGAAATCGTTTCATAACGTACCGCGACGCATGCGCCCTCTGATACAAATGCGCCCGATCTCGCACGGCTCGCCCCAAACGGCCAAATTAAAGCGAATAACCGACATTCCTGCAGGACAGATTCAGTTCTTGCATTTACCGCTTCGATGATACTAATATACATGCTGAGCTAGTCTGATCAATTCCTCTAACCTGACTGATCATTTTGATCAATTGTCCTTTTGCGATGTTTTATTCTAGAAAATTAAATAACCAACACTTGTGTCTTACATAAAAGAAGAAAGTAAATCATTTTATATGTAATCTTGAATTACATGTAATCTGCAATCACATTCCTATATCCTCATCAACCATGTTCCCCTTTTTCTTTCTTCTTTCTCGCCCAGGAGGTGCTACTCTCATACTCTCGTTGTTCAGAAGTTTAATAGATCACACACTGGCCACTATTAATATGCATACTGTTCATATTTATATTAGACGTGATAGAGGTACAAGTAGACAAGTAGTGAAATTCTCTACAAAAATAGAGCAAACGTGGGGAACAAAATTTTTGCTTCGTTTTAGAGAAAATAAATTTTTGAGATTTATGGTATAGTAAGGATTCCATAAGTGCAAATTTTCTATCCGCATTTGACACTGAACTTACCTTGGTCAAAAGACTGATAGATGAAAATGCAGTAGAATCTTCAAAAAATGAAATATTGGGTGATACTGAAAGATTGATTACACGTATGTTAGTAGAGAAATCACAGTGACGAATGGCTCAGAGGATAATTTTAAATGACAGTTCTACAAACGTTCATTTAGGTTATGCTAAGTTTAATGTTAATGGCGAGAGTGAGGATAGCGATGGGGGGTCTTAACCTGTCGATAAATGTATTTTCGATCGAGCTTCTCCCAGTGTGGGAAATAAAATTTCTTCTGTGAAATATTCCGTCCCAAATTGCGAAAGAGATAAAATTTTTGATTTGTCATCAAGGCGCGTATTGCAATTGTCATAACACAATAGGTCTACTCTTAACTTGAGTGCCTGAAACTCGAGTTACATTCTCTCTACACATCAATTTTCATTTCAACATTTCCCTTCCTATTAGCCAGATATATCACCCAAAAATGCAGGGTGGAAGGATCACGAGAAAGCCAATTCACGCGTATCCGAATTCAACGCGCCGAAATTTTTCAAAAGAACGAACGATATCAGCGAATAAATCGAACTAGAACCACATTCCCGTGTCTACATTTCCACGTTCAAGCCAATACGAAACATCAGATCACGTGGCACCGACCACATCTTTAATTTCGCAAGCAACGAATTCGAAAATATGGCGGCTCACGCGTGTGGACCGATAGACTCCCTAATGGATCGTCATTTACATGCTGGATCCGCCCCGCGGTTTATCCATCTGCGCTTTCACGTATCAGCGGATTCGCTTCCTTCCGTTTCACGGAGACCCGCTCGCAGCGCTACTATCGCTTCCTGGCGGAAACACTGCCGATATCGACGACGGTCGCGTACCTTTTATTGCCCATGGTTGCAGCGAAATAAAACGGCCGGTGTTGCACGGTAGATAAAAAGCGACGCGTCGTCGAAACATCGAGGCTGTTAACGGTAATTGCTTCCTCCGCTGGTGGATCGTAATTAGAAATGAGCGAAAACAAGTTCCGCCGTTTGTGTGCGCGCGCGCACCATGAGCGTCGGAGGGGAAACACGTACGATCTATTTGCGCGAGACTTTCCTTTGATGCCTAGGGAGTTTCGCGTGTCGGGGATGAAACAATAGTATGGATCGTCATTATTGGAAAGGGGCCGGCAATTTACGGGTAAAGTGTCAATCGTGGAGCAGATACTGGCGTGTTACAGTTAATTCGCTTTGATTCTTACCCTCTTATATGCGCCCCAACCCTTCCTTTTCAGCAGGTTTAAGCCTTTAGCGCAATCGGACCCTAGGCCATTGCGAACTTTGTGCTTGGGGAAGGTACAATCGGTCGACTGCGTGCCATTCTTCGACATATTTGGGATTCGCAGGAGCATATCGCGGGAGTCGAAAGTTTCGGAACCGATGCGCTGAATTTTTGGGCTGGTCGTTCGATTTTATTCGTGGTTTGCGGTACCCTGGCGGGTGTGGGGCCGAGAGGGCGGTGAATGGTCCGATTTTGTAACGTTCGCAATATTCGAGTTACTTTTAATTTTTATGGTTCAGCGGTTGGAATTACTAAACTGATGGGTATACTTTGTCAATAAATTTTAATTGGTCGTTTATAGTTCGATTTTGAAAATTATGAATATTATGCGTAATTCAACGGTGGATTTAATTTAATCGTGCGAATGTACGTTATAAAAAGGCGGGTAATATTTATCATAGTGGACCTGAAAAAATTACGAGGAGGAACTGTAAATGTATAAATTTAATGTATAGATTGGAGGCGAGAACGACAAAATTTAGAAATACTTCAATGAAATTTATCTTTCTTGGACTAAGATATCATATTGAATTTAGGCGCATAATGTTTCCCATTTACTGTGATTTATTGCTTTAATGCGCGCTTGAAAGATATCTCGTGGATGTAGTAATGAATTAAGTTATGTGTACAAGTTTGTATAACTATTGTTTGTAACCAATAAAGATTTTTTCCAGTTTTTATGAACTTTAAATGGGATTACAAAATTTAGGTGCATAAAACTTTTTATATATCAAGAGCGTCATAAGAAACCCTTTGTTCAAGAGAACACGGTTATAAATCTCAGTTCTTATACTGCGTCTGATACTAAGATTCATTTGTAGAGGTACTTTTTTCAAAAAAAAAAAAGAAGAAAGGAAAGAGAAAAGTGAAAAGAAAAGGAAAGGCATACATATTTCCATTGCAAAATATAATTGAAGGTAAAAGTGTAGTTGTTCCATATTACATAAATGGCAATAACATATAAAATCTTCGTCAAAGATACAATCATACCGAACGTCTAAGTCACTGAAAATTTCTAAAGTCTACGTGGCATTTATATTTCAGATATATTCACAAATAATAACTTTGAGAGATTTTAAGTACTATTTCCTGTACTATAATCCTCAAAATGACTATAATCCATAAAATCTCGTTCCCCTTTACAGGAAGCCATTACCCTTGCCTCCAATAAAATTCGAATTCACGAATGTCGTTTGGCCTGCAAATATAAAATCGCGAATTTTTTCTGCTTCGCATGTATGAGCGTGTAGAAAAGAAAAATTTGAATATCGCTGACCGCGTGTGTAATTAAAGGAAAACGATGCAGGCTCCCTCTAGAGCGAACAGTGCGCGAACAAATTAAGAGCTTTGACGTCGGGAAAGGCTCGCTTAATACCGACTGACCAACTGCTCTCGATTGCCCTGCAGTCGAGCACACTTTTTTGCTAATAAACCGCATGGTCCGGACACGCGTACCATGGTTTAAAGCAAATGTAATGGTATTACACGAACCACCTATATAACAGACTGTTAAATTGTGCGGTATTCGTTAAGCGGGAACAAGCTCGTAGAAAGGACCAATTTGCGAAGAGTCGGTCAATTTTTCATGCATAAAGAAAAGTGGAAAAAATGGGAGAAAGAAAGAAGAGAAACGTAAAGAAATACGAAAGGCATTTTTTGCGGCATAATGCAATAGTTTACGTTCCCAAAGCACTTTCAATCGTTCTGACGACTATTTGTCTAAATTTGGCTGAATTTGGATTTTTTACCATACGCTTCAATTTTTATATTATATTCGTCGATATAGTTGGCGAAAGCGAGACACTGAGTATATGAAATCGGTTAGGTGCTGAAATTTAGATGTGTCGAGAGCTGAAATGGCTATCGAGAAGCGGAATTGATCACGATAGTACCTGGTCACTTTAAGTATTGGATACGTTTTATGTAAGAGCATATGACACTAAAGAGGAAAATAACTTGAAATATGTTTTTGATGAATATTTATTATTTTAGCTTATAGTTAAAGTTTAATGGTACGTATAGCGGGAGATTATACGTTAAGGTCTGTGAAGTATGTATATGGATAACAAGATATTTCTCTGAATAACTGCATTGTACGGTGCAAACATAGAATTACTCCGTTTTTCATGGAATACTTGGAAAAATTTAAATAACATACAATTTAGAGAACAGGTTACATAATTCACGATAAATGAGACAAGTCAGTAGCTGGTTACATGACTATATATCATTTGACTCAAAATTTTTACTCGAGTATCTGTTGGTGACCAATATTTGCTTGATAGTAGATGAAGAGGAAAAGAAAGAAAAAGAAATTTAGGTCAATTTACGAACGGCTTTTGTCGCTTACAATTAGGGCTCAAGATACTTGCATGAAATATGCACGAGTTCTAAGTACAGTTGCATCAACAGATGTCGTCACCCAACGTTTCAATCTACTCCATCGTTATATCGGTTCCCCGATTGTGCAGATATCGTCCATCTTTCCACATCTTCGCACGAGTCTTCGAACGTGCTGAACGGTATACTTAAACGCGATGCCTTTAAAAGGAGGGTTAAAACAAGAGACGTGAATAATCGGCCCTAAAATGGCCACCTTTTCCACGAACGATTGACGGTCTCGCGTCTAATTCGCCGCGGTTGTTCGTGCCAGGAAAATAGGTTGGATTTGAATAATAGTTCTCTTACGTCCGCTTCACACTAGAGATCCGTGCACGGACATGCAAATTTTCAGTAACTGTTTCAGAAATATGTGTCGGAGCGAGCGGCTCGTAAACCTCGAGTGTATTCAGCCGACGTGCTGTTCTACTCTATATAATATGTTAATGACACATCATTAGATCTCGACCGTACGTAAACGATCTCCTAGAATACTTACCAGTTTTTATGGAGAAACATGACTGACTGGTAGGTGAAGGGAAGGAAGAAAGAACAAAAGACGGGAAAATGTTGTTGAATATATCGTACGACTATGTTTTGTGTAGCACGCGATAGTGATTGATATTTTTAAACAGAGATTAACCGTTCCTAGAACGTGGCGATATCTAAGCCTTCTTGTATTATTGGTAAAATTCTATAAGTTACTGGTGTTAATAAATTCTCTTTGAAATAATAACGAAATACATTACGTTCTACTAGTAAATTTTATGCATCACTGATTATATAAAAAAAAAATTGTTTCGGCAATGAAAGTTTATAACCTATAATTTGTAACTTGGCAAGTCATTGACATTATTGATTGGAAAACTATAGTACAGAGAAATACCGAGCGTGTGAGTCTAGTAACGAATTAACAAAGAGCTTCCGCTAAAGGGAAACCAAATGACGCAAGTGAGTCTCAAGTCCTTATTAACGTTGTCGTTATTTCATTTAATTCGTGGTTTAAATCGATCGAGAATTCTTTCGCTCACTCAAATAATTCATGAAGCGGTGACAGCGAAACAGTGTTACGTGTATGTAATTAAAATTTTCAATATTAAGCCAAAGGAAGTGTTAAGACTAATCCTTTTCACTCACTTTTCTAATTACTTAAATCACAGATCTCGAGAAATCTCATATTGTAGAATTCTATTATAAAGTATTTCATTCTCGGATTTTTTGGAAGATTTTTTCCTTCATAAACGATCTGGATTTGCTGTCCACTGTATTTTGCTATAATATTGAATCCAGTGAATACGATATGGTGGGCTGTCGTTTTGTTCTGGTGTATAAAGTTGTGTGAAAGGGGTAGACAAGAGAGTATATTCAGTTCACCGTCAAGTGGCATCCAGGATTTAGGTATCGACGCCTGTTCAAACAGAGAGGTCAATTGAGTTATTTCATTTTTAGACCGTATATTCTCAAACGTAAACTGCAATAGAATCGGCAGAGAAGTTAATATTAGTGTGACTCGAGATGGTTTGCTGTACGTTATACAAATGTCTTATTGTTAGCCAACATATATATTTCATGCTCGGCCGATTTTCATCATTTGTCTTGCATTCGTTTTAGTAGTGTGTGCCGTTAGAACTGTGACATTTTACAGGTGTGGCTACAAATAAAACGAGTTAAACAAGTGACCATTTTTGGTAGCGAAACGTAAAATGAATGAAGATGGTGGGAATTTAATGAGGTTGTGCATATGTGAGAAAAGTTTAAATTTACGAGATTGTCAGCCATGTATAATATATTATTTATCGTACATGAATGAAAATGAAGAAAATTTTTGTTATAAATTCTGAACTTGTAGTGATAAATGTATGCATATAATTTATCAAATACGTGTTAGCTGAATTTGTAATTATTCAATTATTTAAACTACATTGTAGCATTAATTAAAAATTATTATGTATTTATGGTTGAACGACTCGGTGATTGATTAATTTTACGTAGTTACACGAGGCGACGTCTGCAGCTACCACATTATTTTCTTCTGTACTCTGTTCTTCAGTGTAAAATTTTACATATCAATAGTAGAACTCCATTTATTGGAACGCTATTTTATATAATAGTTATATAACTTCCACCCATTGAATCCACTTATCTGAACGTGTATTTCTATTATTGAAACGAGAAATCTTAAGTAGTGGAGAGTCAGTACCTCTAGTTGTATGACCTATCGTCAGACAAATCTAAAGAAATAGAATTTTACTGTACTTCGACTATATTGTTATAAATGTATATAACTACTGACTTTCCAGTTAAATTATATATGTGTCCTGAAAATACGTATCAATTAAAATCTGGGGTGTCCTCTTTGATCACGTTAAATCTCTACAGAATTCTCACTGATTTTTGTATAAAAATGATTCAACGAAAGATTTTTGACTTATTTTAAACAGATATATAATACCCTTAAAACTACTTTATAGAAACACTCATAAATAATTTAATTCTTATAGCAAAATGAATTTAACCACATAATACCGAACGTCGTTGTACAGTGATGCTTCACGCAATATCTTCTTGTGCAAACAGCGCTCTCTACACTTGAAAGGAAGCACCAGTGTCGCTCGCCATTGTTCTACGACAGCAGAGATTAATTAAGAATCTGAACGTCAATACAGTGCCATGTTCTTCCGCCTCGCGTGTAGGGTGCTATTAAATCTACTTTTCGCGTGAAAATTGGTCCTGTATAATTCACAATTCAATGCAATGTTTTGGGAAAGCGATCAGAGCTTGTGATCGATGTTAGTCTACTTTAAACGGCGGTATTTCCTCGAAGAAGTTTGGAATAGCTTTCCTTTCGTTCAGTGTGAGTGAGATGGGAACACACGACATGAAAAAGTAGACACACTTCGATACGTTTGTTTGTATATGTTAGATAGATATAGCCAGAGACTGAATTCGTAAAGGCAGTTTCAAGAAATAGTAGGGATAGTAGCTGCCCAATTTTCTAGGTAAAGATCCGGCCAATTCCCTAGACCCGACTGTGGCGCCCGTCTGCTAGAAGACTATGTATCTGCATCCTTGTCCCGGTTACAGCTTACTAGTGTGTCTACCATCATTGTGTGACGTATTATCGCTGTTGGTTAAAATGGATGCCTTCACCATATCTGTGTATGGACATAATATCAACTTCACAATGATCTTATTTCATAATTAGTTGTTCATTTTATTTTGCGAATTGATTTAATCTGGTTAATTTAATCTGTTAAAGTCATTGTCTTCCTAGTATATGTGTCTTCTTTTAATTATAATATCAACTCTTGAGGAACGAAATAATTTTCTTATCTCTTTACATGTTGTCCCTCGTTTGGTAACATTCCGTTGCTAGAAGAAGAAGAGAAAAGCTAATCACGGTCTCGCACTGTTTTTTCATAATTAATATCTCACACATTAATTTACAGTTCTACGAAAATACAGAATTGTACTACCCAAGCTAAAATAATATATTTTGGTTTCATCCCTGTTCTCCACCACAGCCATTAAATTTCAGTTCAATTATTTGTACTTATGCACACGTAAGTCCAGTTATTGGTACTTCCATTGAGAGGTTAGGTTAAGGCAGTTGAAGTATCCTTCACTTTCATTCGTTCCCAATGTCATGTTCCCACGAATCGTGATTAAATCGGATAATCTTAATAATGTGTTTCATGGTGGAGGAAACAATGAACTGCTACGCTGTAAGTATAGTGATATAAATACTTGGCCAATGTTCTTCTCGCCAGCAGGTATCACTCAAGAGCACAGTTACACGGAGAAGACGGTGTGTATAGGGATATTTGTGGGCACGGAACGCCTTAAAATTTTACGGGCCTACGTCGCCATTTCTCCACTGCAACGACACCTCCATTAGGAAGAAAAAGCTGTCGGTGGGTCTGGCGGTCACGACAATGGGGTGGCTTTTATTGCCACGATTCGCAGTTTGACAATCACGGTGAAGCAAACAGTATTGGTGTCGCGAACTGGGGGATTCCCTTTATCCGACGCCGATACGCGTGCTGCACGCGTGCACCACGCGCATTCTCTCTCTCTCTTTTTCTTTCTTTCCTCTCTCTCTCTCGCTCGCTCGCTCGCTCTTCGTAACGTTTAACGGATCGATCCGGGTGAAATGCTCCGGACGGGCCGGTATGTGGGTCATCCGCTTAGAAAGCTTCCGTTTCGAACGTATCGCAAATTTCCGGGTGTTTCGAGGATTTTGGGTTTACGCGCGTTAGGTTAGGTTAGAGTCGGGGTCCTCGTTTGGATATCTGGCGCTAGAATGGTGGCTTGCGGTGTCATTAGCGACGAATGTCGTTGAGAGTTTCTGATGTAATTAAAAGTTCATGGCAATTTTGTAGTTATAGTATGAACTTTAATATGTAGATATGGGATAATTTTGCTCTTTTTTTCTCGTTGGAGTGATATGGTAAGATTATTTCGGCAGTGAAGTTATAATTTGGGAGGAAGGTCTTGCTTGATTCTATGAAATGAATATTCTTAATTTTATTATAATATCTAAGCAATGTGCAATCAACAGAGGTGTTGGGTATTACATTTGTTTAAGTGTATCTAATTTTTCAACTCGTGTGTTGTGTGAATTGTGAAGCTATTTTTAAGGTTGAAGAGAGTTCATGTATATTGGGACGAAATAATTCGTAGCAGTTGGGAAAGAATATAATTTAAATGTGTAAATAAAGAAAAGCGGATTATGGAGTTCTTGACTTGTCATATGGTATTAAAATTTTATATTTGTAAAATAGGTCAACATTTGCGAATAACATTCTTCGATTTATGTATAACAATGTGACTGGTAGTAACAATAATAATCACTGGATTTGTAATATGCATACGCAATAGAGGTGATTTATATTTATTACCACGTATTATACTCATTTTATCCTCTCAGGTTTTTTACAGAATTGGATAAAAGTGAATATATTTTACTTCCTGTCGTCTCGATTTGCACACAGAAAAACTGAAAAAGCAGTAGATTCAAATCGTGTAAGCAGCAATAAAAGGACATTTCTTATGACAAAGAAATTTCCTTGGAATATCTCACTATTATCCAGGCTTCCAAGAAGACTTGATATATGCGAAAGGTCATATACGTTCCCGTAATAAAAAAAAGGATAGAGGAAAATGGAGTAACAGTAAAATTTACATGCATCGTTGCACTTGCGAAAAAAACATGGCTCCGAAAGTGCTACATTTTTTTCTAATTGCAATCAGAAAAGAGATATGAGTTGTTCCAGTTTCGTGAACCAACTTATACACACGCATATTTGTACGTATATCCAGCACTATATCCCTGTAGAGATTAAACCATCGGTATATTTTGACAACATCCCCTCCTGGATAACGAACACAACTCACCTTACAACCAACCCAACATTTTTCGTTTAAAACGTTCGCCGAACACGTCACAGAAGCTCTGCGCCTGCATGCCGAGCGTCAAATACTTCGCCCCGCGGATGGAGATTTTACGAGTTCTTTTTTCAATCCAAGCCCCAGCCAGTTCGACGATTCACCCGTGCACACGGAAGAAGCAAAAAAACATCTCGAACATCGAATTTTTCCGACATTCGTCGTCGACGTTTGATTCCGCGTGCCGTGGATTACCCGGTAAACCGGATGTACACCGGTCCCCGATGGCGTCTCGCGAACGAGGATCGACGTCGGAAACGCTCGACGTGACCTACGCGATGGATTCTCGAGAGTGAGGTTCGAAATACGGAAAGCGATATTTATTATAGCGCTGCGACGTGCTGCATGGTGTCGAAATTCAGTATCCTGGAATTGTAACTAAGTTAAAGAGAGGACGTACGTTGACGGTGGTCACCAGTGACCGGTGCTTGTCCTCTCAGTGGGGCCATGGTGATCTCCAGAGGCAGTGATATTTGTTTCACTGTGATCTTTTATGAGTATTATAGTATGGGTAATATCTGGGTGGCGGAAATGGTGACAGTGATGGTTCCATGATCATGGTAGGGCGCACCATATAAAGAGTGAATTAGGTTAGGTTAGGAGTCACGAATAGTAGCCAAAATGGTGCAGCCAGTTTTCTACTGCTATAACATTGGAAGCTCACGTAACCCTCCAAAGTTCAAAAGCATGCGGTTAGAAAGTGTGTTTGCTAAATTCTTCATACTTCTCTGTACTCAGCGAGCAGACTGTCGCTTTTATCATGGTACTCAAGCGAAATTAGCGGGATTCGATGGCCAAAGAACTCTATGACCTTTGTGAATCCCATATTGCGATTCACAGCAGGTCCCGGTGTTAGAAAAATGTTTTTTTCCATTTTTCTTTTTCTCGGACCCGACCTTATCGTTTCCGCCTGTCGACTGCCAGTCGCTCGATCGAGCTTTCATTCGCTTTATCGCGTGCACGGCTCGATAGCCGCGGGCTCGCGTAACTCCTGTTGTTTCGACGCGTTGTCGATGGTGCACGCGCGTTCGAAACGGATCGCGGCTGACTCCGAAAAACTGGGACAGCGTGGCTGCGAGATGAGATATGTTGAAGAGCCGTGGGTATGACGATGGCATCGAGTGTTCAATTAAACTGACAATGGGTAACTTTTGAAATTAGCAGGTTTGACTCACTCGTTACGCTTTGACCATATTATATATCCATGCTTTTGAGTTAGCGTATCATTGTCGTTTGGTGTATCGAGCTTCGATGCCTGTTCTCTGTGGTATGCATTGATGGAAAGATTACAGAGAACGTCCTTTGTCAATCGTGTATTTCATAGAGAAATGAGCATTCCTTATGTGTTCTAATGAACAATGGAATTTAAGCTAAAGTGGGACGAAATATTTAATCAACTATTCCTTTGAACACTTTTCTCGACACTTTTTTTAATAACAATTTTGCAGAATAATGTGAAAAGAGCTGTTTTTAATGGTTGATCGGTCTTCTGCTTGTATCTTAATATTTTTAAAGTACTCGGTTAAACGTATCATTCACTACGAGGAAGTGAGCTTTACCGTTAAAGTAGATATCTAATTACGAAGAAGAATTCGATCTTCTGAAGCCATAGAAATATCGTTCTTACCCAGAAGACAGGATAAATTCATACGCCCATTTAAAATCGTTTCACATTGGAATTATTTAAATAATGGTTTCGTAAAAATGGATATGTGATGAGTTATTTATTAGGAAATATCTTGTTCATAATGGATCGTTGAAATTATTTTCATATTATCTGGAAACTCACTATTTTAATAGAAATAGAAAAGTATAACACATCATGAGAAAAATATTGTAGTCAAGTCTAAAGTCATACATGCTATACAACTTTGAAATATTGAGTATTTCAGATTTTTTAAAATAACAGGGATATCGAAGGTACTTAGAATTATTGATCCACTTTATATGGATATCGTACATTGATGATATCGATTAAAGTGGTATTATTATTGAAAACTTTGAATCCCAACTGATTTGGTCATCCTAGTTCCATCTAACAAAAGGGGTAGTTTGATAGTTTAGGTGAATGTCAAAGAAAACAGTCGAGAAACAGAAGCGACTAGAATGGATGGCTTTTGGATTTAGCCGATTTGTAGCATGAGCAAGCAACTCGTACGAATTTCCAGTCACATTTCTAATGGACGGTTAAAAGTACTCGTGTCTGTGGCTGTTGAATGTCGTGAGAGGATGGTTCTTACCACGTTTCGACGCACAAACGCAGCTGCCTAATCGATATTTCATGCAATTTACATGTATGGTTGTTGGTTCGGTTGGTCGGCGGACCGTGTCGTTGTTTCAGTCGCAATCATTTCGTGATTTCCGCGATACAATGACAATTGGGGCCGCGCAACTGCTACAGGATGCCGATGATATTGGGAAAATTGTTGCCTCTCGAATTTTGGACGTGGACAATTGTTTTTGGAGAACGTTCCTCTTCACTTGCTAACGCCTTTTACTACGTGGTGATTTAGTTAGTTGACGTAGCTGTATGAATTTCTTATATACTACTCATACAAATTTTAATATTGAATAACAAATTTCCATTTACAGTAACTACGCAGCCTGTAGGACAATATTTCTTTCTGTATTTT
Source organism: Eufriesea mexicana (assembly GCF_001483705.2). NCBI lineage: Eukaryota > Metazoa > Arthropoda > Insecta > Hymenoptera > Apidae > Eufriesea > Eufriesea mexicana. The sequence goes on from NW_016907971.1 coordinate 131,744, forward strand.
ATTTACTATCACTGAGCCATTAGTCGTCTGCTTATTTCGAACCTTACATTTGAGTACTATTTATTTGTGTACCTGCATTTTGCCTATTACTTAATTAGGGGCCAGCTATTTATTTAGATAAATTAAATCTACTGTTTAATTAGGGACTTTATTAATTATTTATGTAGATCTCTAATTTTAATTTACTATTTAATTAGGTCTCTATTATTTGTTTAGGTGTCTGTATTTTATCTGTTATCTAATTAGAAACATTATTTATTCAGCTCCTTGTATTTAGTGTACCCTTTAATCAGGGCACTACTGTTTATTTGGGTCCCTACGTTGAATCTGTTGCTTAATTGGGAATTTACTGTTTATTTGAAACTTTGGATTTCATTTGTTTAACCTTCTGCTTACAACTGTTTACAGATTAAAAATTATTCATAACTTTAAATAAATTTAAATAATGCTCATATGTGGGAATAAATTAAATTATGGTCTGCGCAGATTGAAGGCACTGAATTTAGAAAGTCTTAAATTCTATGAACAATGGTGCATTCCACTTGCCTTTTTGACTTTCATCGTTCACACTTTCCTACCTGCGGCGCTGCTGTGCTACCCTGCTTTAGTACTTTTGTAGGAAATTTGATCTAAATCTAAACGTTTTAAAATTTAATCTACCAGACATCAATTTTTACGTCTCACCTTACTATATAATTATTTAAAAAATATACATGAATATTTGTATCAACAAATTTTTAGCTTTACATTGTTTATTATTTATTTCTTCCAAATGGTAAAATATTCTTGAACATTCGTGATTACATCCGAGTGAATCTGTTTTCCATTAATTTCGTGACAACACGACTCTTTTTTGCCAATAATATTGAGTTGCAAAATGGAATTCTCTTATTCGGGGATATATGTTTATAAATAATGGTTCTAATAATAATAATCTTGTGATATAATAATAATAATAATTGTTCAATATTCTCTGATATTGATATAATATCGTATCACGTGATTTTCGTTATTTCAACGTTGCACAGATTGCGATATATGCCATGTTCGATAAGCTTCCAACAATACTGCGTGTTCAAATAATCACAGAAACAATACACGTAACAGTTATGCAAAATGATCGCTGTTTTTTCGTATAAATTTGGGAGTTTTACAGATGGGTACACAAAATGAGAAACGTATTCATGTAAATTCATAGTTCATAATCCTGATTCAATTCCCTGTATAGCACGTGCAAATTTATTTTTATCGGAAATATGCATCCATGTTTATGACACGTTAATCGTCACTGAAAATGAAATATCTGCGCGATAGAGGTACGAAGAACTGATTGGTAGATGCAGATTTTTTTCATCGAATATCAAAACCACGGGTTTATTTGAACAAGAAACGGGAACCGAGAATGTTTTCGATCGATAAATATAGTTTTTAATAATTTATAAACTGTTTCATTTATCCTGAATTGCTTTTAATTATTTCTCGCTTAATGAAAATGTTCTTTTCGTTTTTGAAAAAGTGAACATTTTTTTCAATTACTACTATACTATTCTTTTTATTTATTTATTTTTTCCGGAAATGAAAGTATTTCTTTATAATGGAACTGAAAGGTAATGAAAAGTATTTACTTCGCACGGAAATACGTTGGAACGAAACATTACTAGAGTAATGTAATCCCAAATAATTCGTTCCATAATATTTTGTTATTATTACTATTATTATTTCTCTCCTCTTTTTTAAAGAGAAGTATTGTTTTCTCGTAACAAGAAACGAGAACATAATGGAGTATCAACCTTAGACGAAAACCCTCAGAAAGACAGCTACTTAGCCCAATCGTGGGACCACTTTTTCCTCAAGTAGCCCCTTGTCCTTCGCGCCGGTAAATCCAGATTTATAGGACACTATTAATTCCCATCGTGGATCCGGCCTGCCAGCCACGTTCGCATGTTTCATGCTACGTTGGGTAATCAATTGGTCCGAGTATGATTAGCTCGTAAAGTTGTATAACGGTAGCACCTTATCGCGACGCCTCCTTGCTGTCTATATGTCTGAATACGTTTAACGATCCATTGGCGGGAGAGGTCTTGATGTAATAATTGAGCTATATTCGTGTATAGATAGAGGTACATTGACGAGCCGAGGGTAAGTCGAGTGGTTAATGGAATTCATTTGTGCCTCGTTACGTACCGTTTACCTTCCACGACTTTGTTCCCATCGCACCCTGGCTTCGACTGCTACCTGATATTTAATATTCTACTTTCGATTAAATCGATTTGATAGTCTTACGATAAAAGTGGGTAAGAAGTTATCACGACGTTTCTTTCATGACATTTTCCTCGACTGGGAGTATTAACATTTAATCCGAGTGTTTGAATGATGAAGAATTTTTGATATAATTACTCGTGACAAGTGTATCCGTGTGTATGAATGAAGATGAAATTATGTATTTAAGTAGCACTTTATAGAAGACTTTAAGGTATAGCATTATGTAAAGCAACTGAATTAATAGTATTTATATCTTTAATTTGGAAGGTCTCATTACTTTTTCAATATTTCTTTATTAACACTGACATTTATGACTATACTTTGCGGAGTGTTTATTACCTTAGAGACGTTCCAGATCTGCTGATTTTATGGCATTTAACTGAAAAAGTCTAATGACATTGAATCACGCAACGATGAGACCATCAAATGTCTTTCTGTGGCTGAAGTAATCTGATCTACTTGACTAATTACAAATTAGAGTACTAACCCCTCCTTTTACGTATTTAATATACAATTTCTCTCTTTCTCAGCTCACCACAGACATGATTAAAGACTCATTTCTCTTGATTAATAAATAAAGTACGATGCGGAGAAAACTCAAATAATGGAAAACTGTCGATCTTACTTGAATACGAATTTTTAGCTATCCAAATTTAATTTCCCTTGTAATAATAAATCGAATTAGGATACAACAAAATTTCCGAAAAATTTGTACTCAATGTCCTTGTATAACAATTCAGTCTGAACCTAGAAAAGTTATAAAAAATGTTTTGAGTTATCTGGTGAAACAGAGTGTCATATAATTTTATAGAATCCATGGCAACATTTCGGTACTTTAACCAAAATCATTAACAGAGGATGGATTGCCTAAATACACCTAGAACGCGTACGCTAATTGCCGTTCCATTTCACCTCTAGTCCCTTTTATATGCGTACCGTTCGAACGCAGGGAACTGTGCGTAGAAGCAAAATAACTAGCGGCGTTGCGCGCGCGCGAGTATCGATTGAAATTGTCCAGAAGTAAAAAAAAAAAAGAAAAAAAAATTGGAAAAAGGAAGAAAAGTAAAAGAAGGGAAAAAAGAAGAAAAAGAAGGAATCCGTGATGCGCATGATACCCCAGGGATGCATCATCGCAAATAATTCCTAGAGAGATCCACCCATATAAAAAGCATACCGGTCGCTGTGTTTTATCGTTCGTGTCTTTCCGAATATTAAAACCGTTTATCGAGGCATGGCCGCACTTGCACGTACTTTGCCCCGGCTCGTAATAAGTGTCTACCCCGTGGACTTAGTGGATGTATCCATATTTCTCCTCACTGGTTTCCTCCACTCTAGCCTCCAACTTTATACTCTCGCCTCCATCTTTCTACTCGCACAACCTAATCTAGATGCCGAAATTCAAAGTTACAGACCCTAAAACGTAAATTCCCTATTAACCGGTTGCACGTGCACCGTGGAAAGAAAATCGGCCAGCCAATCCTTTGTCTTCTCTAACCTAGGTAGCTCAATTATCACGAAACAAATTGAAACTACAGCAGGCCAAACTCGCGCACTTGTCTGCCGTCTATCTACGTTGATTCTGAATTTACTTTTTCGACGAGTTCGGGAACCAATTCTTGACTCCGTTATCTCCTCTCCCCACCCTTCAAATACTCAATCAAAGCTAAAGCAAGAGACGCACACGGTCCTGGAGTGGGGGAAGCGCAACGCGAGCGCCGCATAGCCTTGAACGATCGGCTACCGATAAACTGAACGCTCCGCCACTCTGCCTCGAGAAACGAATGTATTATTCGACAAGCTAATTACGCCGCTTTTAGGAGTCGTTTAAAAAGAAACATTTACCTTGCACCACTCTAAAACTCTGCTCCAGCTTCGAGCTATTGATTTTACGCGTATTCCCTTCTATTACTTCTTCCTTTTCGTCGTGGAATAGACGATACGATCCCGTGATTACTTAGCGAAACTCTGAAACGGTACAGTCACTTCTTTTCATAGTATATAATTAGCCGGTTTGTACATGGTCGCGGAATGAGGTTGAAGGTCGATTTCTGCGCGACATATTTAAACTATACTCACCCGCTAGGATGAGAATTGACCAATTGTTACATACATTTTAATTTCCTATTTTAGAATTAAGATTTTACGTGAGAATTTATTTGTGATAACATTTTGTTAAGTTCATTGAGTAGCTGTGGTTAAATACAAGTTATGCGTGGCTTGAAATATAGATTAGGAATGTCGTCTCTGATTGTAAAATGTTGAGTTTTGTATTGGTTTATTTCTCATATATAATTTTTCTTTAAATTTTTTATTGTAAATGTAGAATTTCGGTAATGGAACACTGTTTTTTGTACAGGTCGAAATATGTCATTTATGAAAATTTATATGTTACGGTTCGGAACATTTTTATTTCATTTTTCGGCCTGTGAATTTCTCAAAACGTATTCACATTCAAAGCGGTCCTCCAAAAATAGAACATGCATGTACTTTTTCATGCAACTGATACCATACAACGAATGTATGAATAAACAAAATAATCATTTGCAAATATTACGCAACGATACGTTGCGTTCTATCGAATTTTCTCTAACGTTGTTGAATGTATGCTTTCGTACGATTTATGTTATTATTAGACCCAATGAAATTAAGCAAAAATATCTTACCTTCGCTATTTCTTTCTCGGTAATTGGAATATTGTGAACGTAAGTTTTGGTAGGAGTCGGCATACATGATGTAATAAAAATTTACGGAGGTTCTGAATAATTCCAAATTTTTATTCTTTTTTTAAGCACTATTCAGCGATACACGTGAAACGCTGGAAAATTTCGAGGATCACCGAAAGTTAATTAAGAAATTTTTATACTTTCCATTAACGACCGTATAATAAACCGTTTAATTGTTCAAACTTTTTGATATATGTTCATTGAATGGCGAATTATGGAATTGAGAATAAAATCTTTTGTTTGCAATGAAAGTGAAAATGAATGAAAAAGTTCGACAAGGTTTTTCTTTCTGTCATATAATTTTGCTACATAATTGAAATTGCACTATATTTATTCGATATCGCAAACCTTTTCCTTTCTTTCTCATCATGTTTACTCTTTTGAATCGTAGCCATATATTAAAGAAGCGAAAGCCGTGCAGTTTATTTTACTTTATGTATCAGGGAAACGTTAAAAAGATTTATCAAGTTTACCGTATGGTTTAGGATTTATGTGTGCCTTTACCCATTTGTTAACGTAAAAGGCTCGGAATAAACAAAGTGTTCAACAATAAAACTCCGTGGGAATTTATAGCGTTACAAACGCCCATTTCAGCCAGAACGCTATAGGCTAGTGGACCCCACTTGAAACAAGTGTCCAACATAGAGCCACTGAAAACAACAAAATCATGATTGAACACGCATTAATCTAACACAAATTCTAGTATACAATTTCAAATGTAATTCTGAAACTAACTTCTTTATAAGAGAATCTTGATTTTTTTCATCTTTTATTTGAGAGTTAATGTATTGGGTGATGTACAATTTTCAGTATAAATCTCGTGAATATAATTATATATATTTACTTTTATTTGATTTATATTTACTGATATTTACTTATACGTAATTATAGCCCATATTCAACAAGTATAAGAAGCAGTGGAAATATCAGCATGAAACGAATTAATTACAAAAATATATATCATCTGTGAAAGAGAAATTGAACAGTCTGGCTATATCAGACTCGTATCTATAAAACAGTCGAAACACTTTTAAGTGCAAGCACTGGTAAAGCGTTTATTTAACGTCTTCCACTTTTGTTAGAGCAAAGAATTGTTTTACACGACGTTCCCCTTCGCGGAAACTGCCAATGCATAGTACTGGTGAATAATAAGAACCTCCATCTATCTAACAATCAATTTCCATGCTTCTGAGTAATAATCAAGAACGAGAAATCTCATCGCAATAATTAAAATACCTCCTCTTATCTGTGCTCGTCTCGATGTCGATAATACTCGCACCACCAACCGTTACTGTCCTCCCAGGGAAAATAATTTTCCCGCTGTCGCGACACAATTTCCTCGCTGCTAATTAAACCGCACGCAGAATCTTCGCTTCTCGATTACCCTCCTTAATCGAACCCCGTAACCACTGCTCGATTCTTCGAGCAATGCGACGATTTTCCATCAGGTGGTTTAGACTGGACGATATAGCGCGTGGCCAGGCCTCCATCGATATTTATTGCATTTAATACCAGCTGCCGCATTTACGTTAATTGCGTCGTTCCACGCGGTCACGTGCTGCGTGCAGAGGTCGTTGGCGTCGACCAGAGATAGTCCTCGGCCCGCTGAGTCCTTCTGTCGGAGAGGTCTGCAATCACGGTACGCTGAGACAGAAAATGTGCGGAGTGGGGGAAGCACACCGCGCCTTAATCCTTACGGCAGCAGCGCCGTTGCTGGTCCCGATAGAACAACACGGCTTGTCCAGCGTACAATTAGTAGAGCGGAAGCTACCAGCCGGTTAGGCGGGGTGAGAGTTGACAGCTAAGCACCATTCCGCTTAATATGTCTACTTAGCGGCTCCTCTCGGCCCACCGGCGTGGGAACAAAGACGATCGATCATGGATCCAGTATTCCACTAGTCGGGGGGACTAAGGAATACGAGAAAGCGAGCTCGTAGTGGCGAAGTTTCTACACGGAGCCTGACAGTTTTCGACGTGAACGGGTAAGCTGGAAAGGCAAATTGGAAATCGATTCGATTGAGGGCGCTTGGGAATGAACGATACTCTTTCATTTTTTCTTAGTGTTTTTGGTCGGGCGACGGGTTGGTTTCGAGGAATTGCTTGTTGTATTTAACTCGCTGTTTCCTTCGAGGGTGGTTGGAGGAAGTAGTCACTATTGGCTACAGTCGCGATTCTGAGACAAGCGATGTGGATTGGTGGTTGATATTTTAATGATCGTTGTTATACAAATTTTAATCTACGCTCATATCTCTTTATTGTTCTATTATGGTTCACCGCACTGTCATGAAATCTTCTGTCATATGTTGTTTCTTTTCTTTGTTACTTAGTCTTGTACGGTTCCATTTATATATATGACATTTTCATCCAATGATGGAAATTCACGTCTCCTATCATTCAGTAAGCTTCTTTTACACTTCGTGAAGAAAAAAAAGCAGAGACACTCCCCCAAGGAAAAGGAAGAGGGAATAAATAAATAAATGAAGCTAATTCAGCAACAAGATATAAGAAACCACTCATCGAGAACCTGCCCTTTATGACAGGTGTTAAAATGAAGCATACATCGCTACTAGAACTGTGAACCGTTTAAAAGAGACTGGAAAATCCTTTAACCGGAACTCGGAGACGATGAGAGTCGACGGAGGCAGAATTTTTAATCGGAAAGCTCCAGTAAGGTTGTTCCCACCGGACAGTTAATTGTGTTCTTTAACCTTTGATTCCCGTGTTCGTAATTAGCGAAGGAAACGGGCAAGTCTAATGAAACGATTCAGAGGGATGATTAACTTCACGGCTGATATGTCTGTTTACGAAGTCACTGCAAAGGCGTCGCACGGCCGATTCGACGCATCCATCGCTTCGTTTATCGCTTGTGTCTCCTTTGAGCTTGTCATTGATTTTTCTTCGCGGGAATCGTGTACGATCACGGTTTCTAGAACAGAGGTAAATTTAATTTGCTTTTTCTCATCTTCAATTCTCGTGAGATCAAATCTATGTGAATACTTTTCGTTGGTAATGAATTTGCCATTTAACGAAACATTTTTCTTATTATTTACATCTAGGCACTGGAAATTCAGGAAATGGACATATTGTTATTATATTTGGAATTTTCTTGGTGATATGATTTGTAGCATTGTACTAATTATAGGAGAACTGATTGTTCGGATAAATCGGTTTTTAATATGGGTGCTTAAAGACCGACCCTAATGTACAGTAATTTGAATACATTTTAGCAGCGCCATCTACATTATCTATTCAATGCAGTGCTATATAGTGTTTGTCTTTAAATTACTGCAGGTATATATGCCTTATCATTATATATAAAGGTTTTATTGCACAAAATGTTATTCGGCAAAGTAACAGTATTTTCAAAATCAAATTGTGAAAAATGACGTTTAGGAGTTCTTCTTGCTACCGATTCGTTCATACTTTCCTTGAAATAACGTTAAGAAATTAGAGAAAAGAAAAACAAAAATATTAGTTCAAAATTATCCGTGGAAAATGTTTTACAGTGTAAATTTAAAAATTCGTAGAACGTAGTTTCAACGAATTCACATTTCACTGACAGTATTGAAGTATTCCCACTCGAACGATCGAATTGTATTGAAGCCACGATTTAACCACGAAATTTATGATGAATTTTTCTATTTTTCATCGCCGGTTAACTTGTCCGTCACCGCTATTCTAGTATCAAAGAGCCTATCTCCACAAGTATCCTCGAAGCTATTCAGTAGAGAAACCAAATGAAAAAAGTCAGTCCATAGTGAATCGATTAAATTTTTCATCGTCAAGTGTACTTGGCACAGGATGGTAAATAAAAAAATCTCTGAGCGATATATATATATGCTGTATATAGCAGGCTATACCGTAACTGGCCGAAGAATTCGCCATTTTCCTCGTGTTTACATCGCGTCCACACGCATCGATTGCAGCGCCATCGTCGAAACAACGCACCAGATTTTTTAATGGCAGATCACGCGTTATGAATTTTTCAGTAAATACGAAATTGCTCTGTTTACGTTTAACGTTTTATTTATTGGTTATATTCTCGTTAACTTTGCATCGGAAAACTTTCATACATGCCTGTTTTTGAATACTGTTTTGGTTAAACTGATACATCGGGCAAATGATGCGTTTAAATAATTCTCGTATTTCGTGTTCGGCTTTCTTGAAAACCCTCAACATCACGTATCGCGTTACAATGAGATATTTTGTCGAATGTATCTTTTTTTTGATACTTACTGATGGTATGGATTAAACACGATGGTATTTTCTTGTTTTCTCTGTGATCCAAAAAGTGAGTTTATGTTTGGAAACACTTGTGATAGGATGATATAATTTAAATTAAAACGATTTACGACGTTGAATCGTGGAGATATGCAATAACGAAACGCTAAAGTTCGAGCGTAAATTTTTGCTAGTCCACGAAAACGATACTCGTAAAGTGAGAATTTTACGAAGCACCTTTAATTTCCCGTGTCGAGTTATTTCATGTGCAGCTGATTAAGAGTTTTGCCCCCATTTATTTCTTCGTCGATACATCATCACTGGATTTGTGATATTATAGTTTTCCTTGAAATCCCTGACGTGTTTGGAAGAGAAAAGTGTCGATAATAAAAGATATTTATATGGAACAAAACGATTGAATATAAACAATTGAACATGGATGATCATGTATTTTATAAATATCACGTCTTACCCTCTTGTAATATTTACATACTTCGAGTACAAACCAATCACAGGAAGAACGTTGCTTAGTGATAACGTAAACATCGTGTATACAGATTATGTACACTACCAATTACGGGCTTCCCGTAATGCTAATGTACTACGTATGGTACAGACTAATTACTAGCATCAATCGTACGTATAACAGTAGAAACCTTGTCTATCCGTGGTTATCAATAAATCATCAAATTGATGACGTTCTATTCACACGCATTTCACTCCTTTGCAATGAAATCATAGTGATTGTAATTTTTCCAAAGTGTAGATGAATTTAGTATGATATAAATGAAGGATTACTGGTCAAAATTTTGAATCATTAATATACCATTGGACAAATACTAAGTTATGAATCAAAGACTCTCTTATATTTGCGTGATAAATGTATGTTGTATATAACTGTTTTATAAAATCGTAATGTGTAGGATATAATAAAGTTGTGTTTGAACTATCACATTAATGATGATGTTCCATACAGAGTAAACGAAGCGCTTATGAGGAACTTAATCTACCTTAATTTACATTTGAATATAATTGCCATCATTCATTCTATATTTCCAGCATGTAAAAAGAACTTTGAAATTTTTAATTGAGTTACACATTTAGCGCGTAGCTCTTAGCTTGACACCTTTTTTCAAGAGGAAATGCTTCAAGAATTATGACATTTGCTACTCCTCACCTGACCATTCAACAGCTAATTTGAACAATCAGTGGACTGTTAAACGTAAGAGCCCACAGTGTTATATGAATCTCTTTATGTGAAACAAATATACGCCTATTAAATTTAAATGTTCACATCTTGCCTCAGCCTGACATTGTACATATTTATTCAAAAAATTACCAACTCTCTTTATTCATGAATAACCAGAAAAATATTTAACCGAAGACATTTACACGTTACCGTGTGTATGCGTGTTTGTGGGGCTCAAAACTCTCGTGGCGTTACAGAGGGTTGAGTCACGGATCGTTTAACGGCTTTTCCCCGTTATTCAGTCGCCGCGAACTTATTACGCGCGAACCTTCGCCCGAAATACGTCAGACCCTTATAAAATAACGTTGTTCAACTTGTTCCCTGGACGACTGTTCCCTGTCGTCTCCGGGCGCGCATTAAACATTTACCGCGCGAAATATGTGTCAGGCTTTCACGCGAGTTATTTTGCGTTTCAAGGCAGTTGTGTCAGCCACCACTCCTCAGCCTCACCCCCTCCATTCTCTAGTCGCTCTACCCCACTTTTCAGCCTCGTCCCCACTGTTCTCCAGTCATACTATCCCAACTGCTCGCCGTGACCGTCGCTCCCCACTCTTCGCTCGTTCTTTGCCACTTCTTCGGCTGTTTACGCGCCCGGTTTCATCGTCGAGCGTCGCACTTTCGGATAAGTGACTCGTGCACGCGGCGTTGAGCTTGATAAATTTAAGATTCACCAAGCAGCCTGCGCGAAAAATCGCCCGGACAATCCAACCGACGTCTGTGCGGACGCTTTTTCTTATGAGATTGCTTGGCCCTCGGCAGCTATCCTTTTCAACGACGCCATTCGTTGGCGGAATTAATGTGACGTAATCGTTAATTCATTGTGGCACGGATCGAGGGTCCAGGAAACGGTATTACTAATGGGGCTTAAAACTGGATGGGGTAATTGAGGGAATAAATGGAATTGCGTGTATTGTACGAAATTTAGATTTTTCTGCTTTGGTAAGAGATCTTTCTAGATCGTGTAGGTTTTTATTCTCCATTTGTTCGTGGAATCTTCGTTGCTTATTATTTTGAAATTAGTTAATAAAAATAAATTATCGTACATAATATTTTACTTGGTTAATTTTGTATTGGTATTGATAAATGATGCGTGGAAACACTTCTTATTTTGTAAATACTTATTTATTTTATAATTTCCATCTACTTTTTTAATTCATCGAGTTTACAAATATTTTATATTTTGCTTCTTTAAAAAATTAGATATTACTTACGTATATAATTGTTTATTTACAATAATATTCACCTCCTTGTCATTCCTCGTTTGAGTAACATTACTCGCAAAACTTACTTTTCCAGAGTTTTTTTTATCGTTGCTTCCCTTTACCCTCTCCTGTTACTATGATTACTTTCGGATTCTTCAATTTTTTTTAAACACTCGTTGCTCTGCTTAATGTTCTCAAATTATGTTTAGGACAAACGCCAGAACATGATAAAACATGAGACCCGCTTTAGTAATGTTTGCTACATGTACACGCGTTACATATTATTTGCCTGGAACTATAGGAGCGGAAAAAATATTGGAAAATATTGAAGTGAGCAACCAAATGTATATGCTAACGAATCAAGTATAAAAGTTAAATGCGAAGTATGCAGCTATGTAAACGCAATTGCTTCTTGGAGCACCCTCAACCCACCCTCTCTGTATTCTTCCTTTCTTTCTTTTTATTGATAGTACACAACGCAAATTGCCAATTTCTGAGACTTTCTGTCATGCAACTTGCTCTAAATTGACATTTTTCACGAAATGTATGCTCTCGTTTATTTTTTGGAGAAATATCCTCACATTGCTTATTATTACTTTTTCATATAAAAAGCAAAGGAATTAGTTGCCTACCGAAGGTAAACCTGATACGAGAATGTCAAAGTGTATCGTATGTCGAGTGTCTAATTGAAACGATATTTCATCATAATATAATTTCTTCCTTATGTTTCATTGAATTTTTAGTTGGTAATGTCTCGTATATAGTTCAAAATAATTAACAGAGTCTGTTTCGTTCCATTACATCTCAAATCATCTCTTATACGGTTGACGTGTTGACTATTTCGGGAACTGGAATATTTCGGTTGACTGGAATCCAATCTGTCATTAGCGCCATCTTGGTCATTGGAGACTGGCGATGGTCAGACTAGTTCTGGCATTTAAATCATCTAAGCAGTAAGAGTAGTAAAATTTTAAATATTTTTAATTGTATATTTGCAATATAATGCATCGGATGCATGATGAATTTTTTAAATAATTTAATTTCCTCATGAACTGCATATTCAGTTTTTAATGAGGTATAAATTAATTTTGACTTCAGTGCATGTTTATGTCTCAGTAAGGTAATTGCATATTTACTTTTTAAGAAGGATTGCGTTTACTATTTCTGGAAGGTACATATTTATTTCTTAGTTAGATAAATGTTTGTCTTTTTGTAAAATATTTACATATTTATTTCTGAGTACGCCTTTATTTTCCGCAAGTTATATATTTATTTTATATCCGGATTTTAATAAGTTTATAGCGTCTCGTATAAAAATAGGACATTCTAGTATTATAGTTATATATAGCACAATATTTGTTCTTCGGCCTGTGTTGTAATCACTATTTTACAAACCAATCTGATGAAAATTTAGTAACCTAATACCAACATCATATATCGTGTTCACTAAATAAACAAAGTTCTTTCTCGATTATTAAACTACTGTCACTCTTAGTTTTTTCTACCCGAATGACGTGCTAGAGGAATGCCAGACATTTTAGGTGTTTCCACGACTAGCAAAACAGCCGGAATTCTATTTCGGGGCAGAGTGCATGGTGTCGCATCGTATTGCATGCCTGAACTACAAGCTCCTGAGCGAACTCGTGAATTAGAAATAACACAAGTGCGACTAAGCAAGCCTATGACAGCCACGTGAGGATATTTCAACTGGCCTCCGCGCTCTGCAGACCCGTCACAACCCTCACTCAGCCCTAAAACTCGTGCAATTCGAGCGTACGAGATTGTGGACTTCTAAACCTCCAGTCGTTCCAACGTTGGAATTTAAGTATTCTAACTGGGGACGCATCTTTTTAATATTGTCGGAATTGGTATAGATTTATCCCTGATTTTATTCCTCTGGAATGCCCTAGTGAACTGTATGAATTGCGACTGCACCATTCCTACATTTTTTAACGCTATTGTAAAATTCAAGATTATTTTTATTATTTTTAATTGCGATCTGATGTTATTATTTTTATTTTTGTTTAGTTATGTTCAATTAATTTTGTTTATTCTATGGGATAGTGGTGATTGAAGGAAATTTGCAGTATAATATAGTATTTCGAAATGGGGAATTAACACGTGATGAACAGGATTACATGTAACATGACAACACGAAAAAGGATCAGTGTTCCAGATTGTGTAGTTCATATCGTCTTGCAAAATCTCAGCTAGTAAAAAGGTAAAAAGTATACAGTAAGAAACGTATAAATACATAACATGCATTAGAATAGCAAATAATACCCATATATCGTTTACTCTCTTGCAAGATTACACATAGAGAGTTAAATAATTTCGACGTACTTCTAAATAGATGCAAAACTGAAATTTCTGGAATTATTATCATATTTTTGTTGTGTGGTTAAAGAAACAAGTTAGTAAGAAATTATAAAAAGAAATTTTGTTCGAGCAATATATGCATTCTAAAAAAGGAGGTCGAGAGTAGAAATAAAATAAAAATTATGTCTAAATATTTCATTAATAGAGGAAACTTAATACTTCGATTAGAAATTTCAGTTAGAAATAATTGGACATGAATATTCTTTAGATCATTTTTTCCTCCATTTTCAAATCATAACTTTATATTTTCAAGCTTTCTAATTTAATATTTCTCTTTCATTCCATTATTATTAATTTTTTGGTGCTTAATATTTGACTTATATTTCATACACTATACTTTATTATTTATTGTCAATTATTTAGTCCATATGCTATTAACTGTCATTTCAATTCTAATCTGTACAAAGTTATTCCCAGGAAAATCATACTAATTGAAACAAAAATGCGAACACAGCTTACAGTTTATCAGTCACTGTTCATAACAGCTTACTGGAAACGGAATTCGCAGAACTTCTAGTTTCATAAGCCGGTTTATGAACCGTTGCACGCGCGTTATTCATTTGTACATATCCGATGCCTTCTGTTTGCCTATGTCTCGCGCTATTAAATAAACGAACGTACGGAATCGACGAGACACATCGCAGCATCGAAATTTACTCATCGCGGAGGGCGTATCAAAAAAGCTTTCGAATTCACGTCATGCTGTTTCTAATAATGAGATCCTTAAGTTGCGTCACAAATCTTTCTCTCTTACGCTGTTTGCGCTTTCGCAAGCTTCTACGTGTTTACAGATAAGATATTTAAATTCTTTCATATATTTTTACGGAAACATTGAATATGAATTTTATAGTACATTTCTTGTGAAGATCATATCTATTCGAAGATGTAATCTACAAGCTCTCAAATATTTTTGATTAGTATTCGTTTGGAACCTTTTTCCTCGTATTATTAGTTATGCCCGAAAATATCGTGATAGTTAGGTGTAACGCGCTTTACTTATATTTCATGGATAAATTTATATTGGTACTTCTCAAAGAATAGCTTATTTGATTGAATTAAAGATCAGTGTTGGGTATCCTTCTTGATAAGTTTTTAAACTGTGTCTGTAATTTGTCAGTAA
This sequence comes from Eufriesea mexicana, assembly GCF_001483705.2. Taxonomy (NCBI): domain Eukaryota; kingdom Metazoa; phylum Arthropoda; class Insecta; order Hymenoptera; family Apidae; genus Eufriesea; species Eufriesea mexicana. The sequence goes on from NW_016907971.1 coordinate 146,900, forward strand.
CAAAAATTATAATAATTAATGCACGAATGGAGAGTTAACTATGAAACATCATGGATATGTCCACTAACTTATGATTTCTTCCTAGTGTTCACTTTCTTCCATTCTACTAGCAGGCATCCTCGCTCCCCTATGTCCAAATATGGTCATCATATCTTCGCAGGTCTCTTGCCTCGCTTTCACTTTCACTTTTACAGACCTCTTGCTACTTATACATTCTTACGATACTACAACTTTCTTAATTGTTTTGCCATTACATATAACTTTGTCAATTGTTTTGCCATTAATACTTTCCTTTCTTATACTTAGACTGCCAATCATCCTATAGGAGGATAATGAATAATAAATTATGTTTATGTCAGTAATAAATCGCACGTCGAGTATAGATAACATTAGTAAAATTGACTATAACGTGGATATAGAATCCTACAAGTATTTCAATTTTCTGGTAGGATTCAAAGATATTGAAGTGTCAAGTATCATCAATTCAATTTCATTCCTCTAACCATAGTTTGCTTATTCCGTTACGTCATGTCTCGTCATTCCAACCACGAAGGCTCTGCTAAAGACCCAAAGATAAGATAGATAAAATCCGAAACTTCTCGGAAACGCAGCAGGGCAAAAAACTCGGGACTCACGATTACCATTTTTCGTTTTTTCCTCCTATAAACTTCCAAGCAATACATCCCACTTTCTACAATAGATCATCGAATAGGCACGTTTCTTCCGTGCTTTCCTAAAATTAACACGTAGGTCCGTGCAGCGTTTTTTCGCCCTCGAGCCTACTCTGGTCTGCATTTGCATCTTCTTTCTCGTCGAAACATTTTCCAAGAACCTAGTCGACAAACGTCTGCATGTAAACGCGGTTGACCGATATCGCTCAAGAAAAGAATTCCTTGCCCCAGTAGATCGTGGCAATTAATCAAATCACGGAAGAGGCGTGACGCTGGCTTTGAATATTCAGCTGGCCGATATCGCGTTATAAAAAGCGTCAGTGTACGTTCGTTTAATCAGTTAATGAGTTTCTCCACGCACGGGGAGCAATGAGTTACGGATCAACGTCGACCTCGAAGCCTTGTTCCTTCTAGCGCGAACCCTCCTCGATGCTTGCGGCCGGAAGTGTCGACTGCGACTGAGGAACGCCACCGGACGCGGCCAACTCTGTTATTCGAATTAATTGTATAACACGGTTTGATCGTCCTCGGTAATCGGCGAAAATTTGGCACTACGTCGAGCATTTTTTAGTGAAATCATGTCTTACCCTCTTGTAATATTTACATACTTCGAGTACAAACCAATCACAGGAAGAACGTTGCTTAGTGATAACGTAAACATCGTGTATACAGATTATGTACACTACCAATTACGGGCTTCCCGTAATGCTAATGTACTACGTATGGTACAGACTAATTACTAGCATCAATCGTACGTATAACAGTAGAAACCTTGTCTATCCGTGGTTATCAATAAATCATCAAATTGATGACGTTCTATTCACACGCATTTCACTCCTTTGCAATGAAATCATAGTGATTGTAATTTTTCCAAAGTGTAGATGAATTTAGTATGATATAAATGAAGGATTACTGGTCAAAATTTTGAATCATTAATATACCATTGGACAAATACTAAGTTATGAATCAAAGACTCTCTTATATTTGCGTGATAAATGTATGTTGTATATAACTGTTTTATAAAATCGTAATGTGTAGGATATAATAAAGTTGTGTTTGAACTATCACATTAATGATGATGTTCCATACAGAGTAAACGAAGCGCTTATGAGGAACTTAATCTACCTTAATTTACATTTGAATATAATTGCCATCATTCATTCTATATTTCCAGCATGTAAAAAGAACTTTGAAATTTTTAATTGAGTTACACATTTAGCGCGTAGCTCTTAGCTTGACACCTTTTTTCAAGAGGAAATGCTTCAAGAATTATGACATTTGCTACTCCTCACCTGACCATTCAACAGCTAATTTGAACAATCAGTGGACTGTTAAACGTAAGAGCCCACAGTGTTATATGAATCTCTTTATGTGAAACAAATATACGCCTATTAAATTTAAATGTTCACATCTTGCCTCAGCCTGACATTGTACATATTTATTCAAAAAATTACCAACTCTCTTTATTCATGAATAACCAGAAAAATATTTAACCGAAGACATTTACACGTTACCGTGTGTATGCGTGTTTGTGGGGCTCAAAACTCTCGTGGCGTTACAGAGGGTTGAGTCACGGATCGTTTAACGGCTTTTCCCCGTTATTCAGTCGCCGCGAACTTATTACGCGCGAACCTTCGCCCGAAATACGTCAGACCCTTATAAAATAACGTTGTTCAACTTGTTCCCTGGACGACTGTTCCCTGTCGTCTCCGGGCGCGCATTAAACATTTACCGCGCGAAATATGTGTCAGGCTTTCACGCGAGTTATTTTGCGTTTCAAGGCAGTTGTGTCAGCCACCACTCCTCAGCCTCACCCCCTCCATTCTCTAGTCGCTCTACCCCACTTTTCAGCCTCGTCCCCACTGTTCTCCAGTCATACTATCCCAACTGCTCGCCGTGACCGTCGCTCCCCACTCTTCGCTCGTTCTTTGCCACTTCTTCGGCTGTTTACGCGCCCGGTTTCATCGTCGAGCGTCGCACTTTCGGATAAGTGACTCGTGCACGCGGCGTTGAGCTTGATAAATTTAAGATTCACCAAGCAGCCTGCGCGAAAAATCGCCCGGACAATCCAACCGACGTCTGTGCGGACGCTTTTTCTTATGAGATTGCTTGGCCCTCGGCAGCTATCCTTTTCAACGACGCCATTCGTTGGCGGAATTAATGTGACGTAATCGTTAATTCATTGTGGCACGGATCGAGGGTCCAGGAAACGGTATTACTAATGGGGCTTAAAACTGGATGGGGTAATTGAGGGAATAAATGGAATTGCGTGTATTGTACGAAATTTAGATTTTTCTGCTTTGGTAAGAGATCTTTCTAGATCGTGTAGGTTTTTATTCTCCATTTGTTCGTGGAATCTTCGTTGCTTATTATTTTGAAATTAGTTAATAAAAATAAATTATCGTACATAATATTTTACTTGGTTAATTTTGTATTGGTATTGATAAATGATGCGTGGAAACACTTCTTATTTTGTAAATACTTATTTATTTTATAATTTCCATCTACTTTTTTAATTCATCGAGTTTACAAATATTTTATATTTTGCTTCTTTAAAAAATTAGATATTACTTACGTATATAATTGTTTATTTACAATAATATTCACCTCCTTGTCGTTCCTCGTTTGAGTAACATTACTCGCAAAACTTACTTTTCCAGAGTTTTTTTTATCGTTGCTTCCCTTTACCCTCTCCTGTTACTATGATTACTTTCGGATTCTTCAATTTTTTTTAAACACTCGTTGCTCTGCTTAATGTTCTCAAATTATGTTTAGGACAAACGCCAGAACATGATAAAACATGAGACCCGCTTTAGTAATGTTTGCTACATGTACACGCGTTACATATTATTTGCCTGGAACTATAGGAGCGGAAAAAATATTGGAAAATATTGAAGTGAGCAACCAAATGTATATGCTAACGAATCAAGTATAAAAGTTAAATGCGAAGTATGCAGCTATGTAAACGCAATTGCTTCTTGGAGCACCCTCAACCCACCCTCTCTGTATTCTTCCTTTCTTTCTTTTTATTGATAGTACACAACGCAAATTGCCAATTTCTGAGACTTTCTGTCATGCAACTTGCTCTAAATTGACATTTTTCACGAAATGTATGCTCTCGTTTATTTTTTGGAGAAATATTCTCACATTGCTTATTATTACTTTTTCATATAAAAAGCAAAGGAATTAGTTGCCTACCGAAGGTAAACCTGATACGAGAATGTCAAAGTGTATCGTATGTCGAGTGTCTAATTGAAACGATATTTCATCATAATATAATTTCTTCCTTATGTTTCATTGAATTTTTAGTTGGTAATGTCTCGTATATAGTTCAAAATAATTAACAGAGTCTGTTTCGTTCCATTACATCTCAAATCATCTCTTATACGGTTGACGTGTTGACTATTTCGGGAACTGGAATATTTCGGTTGACTGGAATCCAATCTGTCATTAGCGCCATCTTGGTCATTGGAGACTGGCGATGGTCAGACTAGTTCTGGCATTTAAATCATCTAAGCAGTAAGAGTAGTAAAATTTTAAATATTTTTAATTGTATATTTGCAATATAATGCATCGGATGCATGATGAATTTTTTAAATAATTTAATTTCCTCATGAACTGCATATTCAGTTTTTAATGAGGTATAAATTAATTTTGACTTCAGTGCATGTTTATGTCTCAGTAAGGTAATTGCATATTTACTTTTTAAGAAGGATTGCGTTTACTATTTCTGGAAGGTACATATTTATTTCTTAGTTAGATAAATGTTTGTCTTTTTGTAAAATATTTACATATTTATTTCTGAGTACGCCTTTATTTTCCGCAAGTTATATATTTATTTTATATCCGGATTTTAATAAGTTTATAGCGTCTCGTATAAAAATAGGACATTCTAGTATTATAGTTATATATAGCACAATATTTGTTCTTCGGCCTGTGTTGTAATCACTATTTTACAAACCAATCTGATGAAAATTTAGTAACCTAATACCAACATCATATATCGTGTTCACTAAATAAACAAAGTTCTTTCTCGATTATTAAACTACTGTCACTCTTAGTTTTTTCTACCCGAATGACGTGCTAGAGGAATGCCAGACATTTTAGGTGTTTCCACGACTAGCAAAACAGCCGGAATTCTATTTCGGGGCAGAGTGCATGGTGTCGCATCGTATTGCATGCCTGAACTACAAGCTCCTGAGCGAACTCGTGAATTAGAAATAACACAAGTGCGACTAAGCAAGCCTATGACAGCCACGTGAGGATATTTCAACTGGCCTCCGCGCTCTGCAGACCCGTCACAACCCTCACTCAGCCCTAAAACTCGTGCAATTCGAGCGTACGAGATTGTGGACTTCTAAACCTCCAGTCGTTCCAACGTTGGAATTTAAGTATTCTAACTGGGGACGCATCTTTTTAATATTGTCGGAATTGGTATAGATTTATCCCTGATTTTATTCCTCTGGAATGCCCTAGTGAACTGTATGAATTGCGACTGCACCATTCCTACATTTTTTAACGCTATTGTAAAATTCAAGATTATTTTTATTATTTTTAATTGCGATCTGATGTTATTATTTTTATTTTTGTTTAGTTATGTTCAATTAATTTTGTTTATTCTATGGGATAGTGGTGATTGAAGGAAATTTGCAGTATAATATAGTATTTCGAAATGGGGAATTAACACGTGATGAACAGGATTACATGTAACATGACAACACGAAAAAGGATCAGTGTTCCAGATTGTGTAGTTCATATCGTCTTGCAAAATCTCAGCTAGTAAAAAGGTAAAAAGTATACAGTAAGAAACGTATAAATACATAACATGCATTAGAATAGCAAATAATACCCATATATCGTTTACTCTCTTGCAAGATTACACATAGAGAGTTAAATAATTTCGACGTACTTCTAAATAGATGCAAAACTGAAATTTCTGGAATTATTATCATATTTTTGTTGTGTGGTTAAAGAAACAAGTTAGTAAGAAATTATAAAAAGAAATTTTGTTCGAGCAATATATGCATTCTAAAAAAGGAGGTCGAGAGTAGAAATAAAATAAAAATTATGTCTAAATATTTCATTAATAGAGGAAACTTAATACTTCGATTAGAAATTTCAGTTAGAAATAATTGGACATGAATATTCTTTAGATCATTTTTTCCTCCATTTTCAAATCATAACTTTATATTTTCAAGCTTTCTAATTTAATATTTCTCTTTCATTCCATTATTATTAATTTTTTGGTGCTTAATATTTGACTTATATTTCATACACTATACTTTATTATTTATTGTCAATTATTTAGTCCATATGCTATTAACTGTCATTTCAATTCTAATCTGTACAAAGTTATTCCCAGGAAAATCATACTAATTGAAACAAAAATGCGAACACAGCTTACAGTTTATCAGTCACTGTTCATAACAGCTTACTGGAAACGGAATTCGCAGAACTTCTAGTTTCATAAGCCGGTTTATGAACCGTTGCACGCGCGTTATTCATTTGTACATATCCGATGCCTTCTGTTTGCCTATGTCTCGCGCTATTAAATAAACGAACGTACGGAATCGACGAGACACATCGCAGCATCGAAATTTACTCATCGCGGAGGGCGTATCAAAAGGGTTCTAGCGTTGATCGTGGGAGGCGAGCGTGGAATATTTGCGAACCGAAATCCGCTGTACACGTTATCGCGTTTCCCATGATATTGTTAAATGCGCCGATAAATAACGGGAGTCTTATTTAGGATATTTTTGCGAAAAGCACCAATGGCACGAAATTTAAAGGTGGCGGTAGAGAAAAGCGATGGTAGAGTGAGAATATAGAATCTTTGTTTTGAATATTTAGTAGTCTTTAAAATATCAGTGAGGAATATTTCGATACTTGTAATAAATCCTGCATATACCTGTGCATTCGTGAGACTACGCATACGCTGCCACCAGATGGCGCACAGTCGCCAGACGTCGCAGTAGTCGCACCTTCGTCTGCCTTAACCCAATATTTTTACTGCACTAGCAGTTGCTTAATAGACAACGATGACTGCTGCAACGAAGATGGCTATATTAAGGTGTTTAAGATGCAAAATTCAATGCACAATACTGAAATTTTGTATTTATAATTTGGAAACTGATGAATACTCGAAACTAAAATATTATTTTCTAAATTTGCGTCTGTTGATCGACTGCTGACATCTGTCGAAAGAATATTGGAGTCCTATTTCGTCGCAACGTTTATTCAAAATTAACTGGTTTTACCCTCCACTAGTTGACTAGGTTACGGGTCAGGAAACATAGTACAACTGATTCGTTTGAATGTCACGACATTTACCTTGTTTTGATATAATGCTACAAGAAGGAAAAACGATTTATAGCACTCAAGCAGAAATGTTACGTTATCTCGAGGTCGAGTTGGTTCCAGGGAAAACATATGTTTTTTGACACGAGACATGATTCTACTCGTTTTGACTCGTATTTTATTGCGTCATTTTTATTATTTTAGAATCCTTTGTCTTTTTGAAATAACTAACTACCAAATTATTCGATAACTTGCCAATAAATGTTAAATGTCACTCTTTTACATAGTCAGTGAATATCTAAAGACTTTATGATTATTGTATAGTCATTCTTAATTAAATTAATAAGCAAATTTTCGACGACCTCTTCATTTTTATATCAACAGAGTTAATGAGCAGCATGGAGATGTTTTTTTGTATAATACACATCTTACGGAAGATATATTGGCCCACTATTACGGTTCATGCCAACAAGCTTTTCCTTCGAGTTTTCGCATAACACGAGTTGGGACGTTTTCGAAAAATGTTGTTCTGGGAAAATGCATGTCTTCGTTTTCGAATTTGTCTGTAATAAAGCTAAGGTACTCTTAAAATCTTCTTGCCTGATAGAATATGTTGGTACATCACGTAAACAAATATAATTACGTGCTTCAAACTTTGTGCAATAAATTTCAGCTGTGCCTGATCCAGAAATTTAGTCGAATTATTTTGTCATGACATTTTGTTATTAATTAGTAGCTAGAAGTAGAGCTAGAAATACTCACGTTGATACGTTGAACGTTTTATAACATTTAATTAATATATGAAACACAAACTGTTACACAATATACGATTCGAGTTAATGTATGTAATATACAATGTTATAAAATATACCTTAAAATTATTTCGAGTAATTGAAGTATTAATTAACAACAGGAGTGAACAGTGGCAAAGAATATTTTAATTAAATTCCATGGTATTGATTAACGGCGACTTCCACAGCGATCAACCTGTTAAGAAAGTTCCTCAGAAAGTAGTCATGTTGTGACACCACTCTCCTACACCATATTATATCCTGAAAAGTGACTCAAAAGTAATCTCACCTTTGGGTCTCTTTTATTCGCATTTATGCTTCTGGTACAAACAGATGAATTCAAAGAGTGTTTACAAGGAAAATTCGTGGCTCTACTGCAATTTAGATCACTGAATTTGGTATAAATGTCTATTTTCATTATGATATGGACTTCGTCTGACCTCGCAGATTCTCCGAGGACGTCTATGAAATCCTGACTTATTAAAGTTTTAAAGTCGTATTAATGCCTAAAGTATTCTAAAAGTCGACGAGATGTCAGGGCGCACTGTAGAAATTTTAGAATCCCAGATCCTAGAGTCTTCAACAAGTTCTCTTAGTCAGTGGGATCTTGTAATCGTTATAAACAAAGCTCCTAAATTCGTCGAGCGCCAATTTATTTGAAGTCCTGATCACACTAGGTTGCCACGATTATGAAGAATCCATGATAAAGGAAATAGATAAGCACTACTGAGAAAGGTATTTTGTAATGAGTGTCCTTCAGATGAAGAATGTTGAAAAGTGATCATAATATTCGAGAACAGCCGTAGCAAACTAGCACGGTACCCCGATCACTTCTTCATGGTTCGAGTTTCCTTAGCACAGAGCACAACCCTATATAGAAGGCAATCGATCCAGGTGCTCGAGAACCTCACAACCCACCACCTCATCCCTTTTCGTATCTTCACCGATGCGGTGCTCGATGCAATTTACATCTCTGCACTTTGCGTGGACGGATATTTTAGCGAAAGTTCTTCCCCGGCCAGAGGTCGCCTCTATATAGCCCGCTAGTCCGCCGAGTACGTATAAAAGTTTCAGGCCGGGTGAAGCACCGCCGACCGGATGCTTCATGCAGATATCTATACCTTTTTCCGTAGCCAACCGTGGCCAGACTGAAGGTGAATCGCGTTGCTTTATAGGAAGACACTGATAAGAATGGCCGGCGCCTTCTCCGCACGCGTTAGGTACGCCATGTGGCTGCACATTGCTGAGTGTTTTGATTGGCGCAGATGTGTTGATCGGGTTTGCAGATAGACGGCGAGAGGGCGACTGCTATTTTTAGGTGGAAAACGGGATTTATGGGTTGCTCCAGCTACATTTGTTTTTGCTTTGGTATCAGTGGAACTAGGGAAGATGTTTGGTCTAATCTTTTGGTGCTTTCCTCTGCCGATATAAGATACTGTTGTATTTATGACGGTAGGTCCACTTTATGGGGGTGTCGAACGAGTTACGGGGTGAGGATTTTATGGAATTTTGAGTAAACCATTTTGGAATTATTTTTAGAATCTTTTTTGTGATAGTGGCAGCCTTTTTTGAGTTCTTCCTTTTATTTAATTAACTTATTGATTTACTATTCTCTCTACTATTTCCTTCATTTCGTAAATGTACATGTCGTTGTCTTTTGATTCTTTTATTTTTTATAATTTTATTATTTTGTATTGTTCAGTTGCTTTAAATTTTCCACTGATAGGTATTAATTTGTGTAGAGTGTATACTTCATTCTCTATGATGGTTTATAATTCATAAACAGATTATATTATGTTTTATTAAACATAGTTTCAGCGTTGCCGCTTTAGCATGCTACCTTCCACTTAATTTATGTAAGAACTTAAATAGCTTCCGAATAGAATAAAAGTGGGTTGAATCGATTAATTAGCCATGAAAGCTTGGCAGATTTGAGACTCCGTTAAACTGTGCACATAGCTTTGATAAATTTGAATAGAATGGATCGTTGATATCAGTGAATGATTAAAATTTGAATTTTGTTCAACACTAATTTAAATAAATCAAAATATTTCTAAATTATTATTTAATTATATGTATTTATTATTTAACCAACCGAATTATTATTAAAATAAATATCAATGGCATATAAAATAATCTTAATATACCTTTCTGTAAAAATTTCAATTAGAATTAATTCTAAATTCTGTGCTAATCAAAATTTTAAGTACCAGAATAGCATAATGTTACATGTACATTCAATTCTAAAAATAGATATTTTTCTATTCTACGTAATATCTGCATTTTTGAACGTGGAATAATGCTTAAACGGTTGATATTTTCATTGCCTCGTTATGATCACACCAATATCTAACCAAAGTTACTTAACTCTTATCTCCACCGGTCTGTCGCATCATCTAAAATAAGAGCATTTCGAAGCAATGCCCTTTAACTAAGCTTAACACATAATCCCCTTATCCATCTACACTTCGTCATCGATGGTCAACGCTCCATAGTTATTCAATTCCGGATAATCTTAGCTCTAATACGCGAGAAGTTCATATATCCAAGCCTAGCAACTCGATAGAATAGTCTGTGATGCAGCTGAACCGTGAACAGTGTGAAAGAAATGACCATCGTTCATTAAATCCTCACATGTCGCACTCAGTGGCATCCTGAGTGATCAATTAACCAATCTTAGTTGCTATTGAAGAATGAACAATCCGAATGAAATGGTCATCGAAACATTCGTGCAAGTGTACCTAACTATCTGTTACTTTTACATGGTTATCGTGCTCAGTGGTGGCCTAACAATTCAACGCACCAATTTCAGAAGCACCTGAGCAATGAAAAATATAAAAGAAATTCTCATCGTTCGTCAAAGGCTATTTGTACGTTTATCCGAATATCGATTGTCGTTTCCATATAATTATTGTGTTCCGTGACGAGTTAGTAACTCAATAAACCAGTCTCAAGTGCATGTGAACAGTGAACGTTGTAAAAGAAATTGTCATCGTCGATCGAAAATCTCGTGTACGTGTATCCGACTATCGGCTGTCGTTTCCTTAAAATTATCGTGCTCAGTGACGGCAAACAGGAACGACAAATTGGAGAAATACAAGGGGAAGACTGGGCCAGAGCAAGTTTGCCAATTTCGCGGTGCGATTGAGCCGGCGGATGTGCTCGGCAAGACGTGAGTAAGCCGCTTTATTACCAGCCGAGCGAAAGTTAAGTCCGCTTTTCAAACCCCTCGAATCTTTCTTCAAGTATCGATTAACTTCTCGACAGCTAGGCTTAAAGTGCCTCACCTTAAACACAACGGAACACACGGACCTTGCCAGAACTCTCCGAGATCCCCCTAGGGACCTAGGGCCAGGACCAAACCACTTGTGAACGTTTCGAAGTCCCTAGGATCTTTAATATATTTAACTCCAACCCTTAGAATCACGTTGTTTCTAACTTTCCTAGATAACGTCTTGACAAAGTGGCGTAGATTTCGACTTTCGAAGACGTTCATCGTTTTCCCAAAGTTGCAGTCAAGATGTATGTGAATTCTTCATTGTTTTATCTAGAAATTTCGGTGAAAATTGTAGTTCTGAGGTTTACGGTGTTTCATTAAGAGCTATATAGCTTTATTTATCGTTGCTCTACAGATATTTTATCGTTATGTCAGAGGAAGTTTGTTTACTATTGTTCACTTTAGATACGTAGTTTGCAAAACATTTTCATGAAACGAAAATTTTCCGCATTTGGAAAAGATTATGAAAGATTAATTGCATGGACCAAGTGTCTATATATTCAAAAGTGGAAACTCCAATTGTATTTTTTGAATTTCGTTCCGAATTAGACCCTAAGAAATGAAAACGAAAAATCATCTGCAGAAGTCCAGGAAGATCGTTTGAGATGTATGATCCGCAAACGAGGAAATGGTTTGGGATAGATAGATGGATTCGTGCGGGACGTAATAATTTAGCAAAGAGCCGGAAGATAGAAAGGGGGCGCGACAGCGTCGCGCAAGCAGGATAGGCGAGGCGTCAACGACGTGCCGGAATCCCGAGTATTCGTCGAACGACCGTCGATGGCAGCCGATGAAAGGAGGAACTTCGATCGTTTATCACGCGCGTTTTGAGGCCAAAGTTTCGGCCCAAGTTAAACTGTTTGGACGGGTACGAGGCACGCGGATTATGGATCCAAATCGTCGATTGTTATCGTCCGTTCACGAACTTCCTCTATTTTAATCCAGCGTCTTTGAGGGGCGCTTCGTGAACGTGCGGTTTCCCCCTAGCTTTCGAATTCACGTCATGCTGTTTCTAATAATGAGATCCTTAAGTTGCGTCACAAATCTTTCTCTCTTACGCTGTTTGCGCTTTCGCAAGCTTCTACGTGTTTACAGATAAGATATTTAAATTCTTTCATATATTTTTACGGAAACATTGAATATGAATTTTATAGTACATTTCTTGTGAAGATCATATCTATTCGAAGATGTAATCTACAAGCTCTCAAATATTTTTGATTAGTATTCGTTTGGAACCTTTTTCCTCGTATTATTAGTTATGCCCGAAAATATCGTGATAGTTAGGTGTAACGCGCTTTACTTATATTTCATGGATAAATTTATATTGGTACTTCTCAAAGAATAGCTTATTTGATTGAATTAAAGATCAGTGTTGGGTATCCTTCTTGATAAGTTTTTAAACTGTGTCTGTAATTTGTCAGTAACAAAAATTATAATAATTAATGCACGAATGGAGAGTTAACTATGAAACATCATGGATATGTCCACTAACTTATGATTTCTTCCTAGTGTTCACTTTCTTCCATTCTAGCAGGCATCCTCGCTCCCCTATGTCCAAATATGGTCATCATATCTTCGCAGGTCTCTTGCCTCGCTTTCACTTTCACTTTTACAGACCTCTTGCTACTTATACATTCTTACGATACTACAACTTTCTTAATTGTTTTGCCATTACATATAACTTTGTCAATTGTTTTGCCATTAATACTTTCCTTTCTTATACTTAGACTGCCAATCATCCTATAGGAGGATAATGAATAATAAATTATGTTTATGTCAGTAATAAATCGCACGTCGAGTATAGATAACATTAGTAAAATTGACTATAACGTGGATATAGAATCCTACAAGTATTTCAATTTTCTGGTAGGATTCAAAGATATTGAAGTGTCAAGTATCATCAATTCAATTTCATTCCTCTAACCATAGTTTGCTTATTCCGTTACGTCATGTCTCGTCATTCCAACCACGAAGGCTCTGCTAAAGACCCAAAGATAAGATAGATAAAATCCGAAACTTCTCGGAAACGCAGCAGGGCAAAAAACTCGGGACTCACGATTACCATTTTTCGTTTTTTCCTCCTATAAATTTCCAAGCAATACATCCCACTTTCTACAATAGATCATCGAATAGGCACGTTTCTTCCGTGCTTTCCTAAAATTAACACGTAGGTCCGTGCAGCGTTTTTTCGCCCTCGAGCCTACTCTGGTCTGCATTTGCATCTTCTTTCTCGTCGAAACATTTTCCAAGAACCTAGTCGACAAACGTCTGCATGTAAACGCGGTTGACCGATATCGCTCAAGAAAAGAATTCCTTGCCCCAGTAGATCGTGGCAATTAATCAAATCACGGAAGAGGCGTGACGCTGGCTTTGAATATTCAGCTGGCCGATATCGCGTTATAAAAAGCGTCAGTGTACGTTCGTTTAATCAGTTAATGAGTTTCTCCACGCACGGGGAGCAATGAGTTACGGATCAACGTCGACCTCGAAGCCTTGTTCCTTCTAGCGCGAACCCTCCTCGATGCTTGCGGCCGGAAGTGTCGACTGCGACTGAGGAACGCCACCGGACGCGGCCAACTCTGTTATTCGAATTAATTGTATAACACGGTTTGATCGTCCTCGGTAATCGGCGAAAATTTGGCACTACGTCGAGCATTTTTTAGTGAAATCCCTGAATTTAGTTTGCGAAAGGGTTTGGTTAGTAATGTACCTGATAGAGATGCTAACTGTGGTTATCTTCATTTAAAAACTGAGCTAAGAGTTGATCTAATATATCCATGAAAATAATAACCGCGTATCTTTATTTCCGACTAAGTGGAATAAATAGGAGGGAGTAAATTCATATCTTGGAGGAACAGTTAGTGTAAATCATTGGATTCAAATATAGAATTACTGTGCTAATTTTTAAAATAAGGATCAGTGTAGTACCCTACTGCTATGCTGTTACCAGTGTGCAGAAGTATGGAATTGGCTAACTGACTATTTAGAAGTAATACTGTTGGTCATGGTGTAATAGCACGATCATCAGAATAAAGCTTACGAATATTTGTATTTGATTTAATGTGTACGAACAAATAGAGTGTTGAGATATGCTATAATGGAGGGATGCATAAGTGTAAAGTATAAAAGTGAAATATGTTCAGCGCTTTAAATACAAGCATAAGATAAAAGTCGTGCTGATTTTGACCCATTCTGTGTGTCAGTTTATTCAATTTTGGATCTGAAACTAGCAACTAGGGACACATCAAAATTAGAATCGGGCAAAGTCAACAGAAGTTCTACATATGTTCTGAACTACGGCCAGTCATGTTAGTAATTGAAGATCGGCTGAAGTAGACTATTACTAACTGAAGTCATAGTGAACATTTAATGGTTCGAAATGGAATCTTCTTGATTTCTATGGTAATCTGAATTAAGTCGAAATTAAGATTGAAAGAATTTAGTGGTTTTAGGAGGTCTACTTCTCAATACAGTTTTACACCTTCAATCTCTGACGCGATTTTAGCGGGTTGTTCATCTTTTACATTAGGCAAGGGACAATGTCCAATCACGCAGTAGATGTTCCAATTATACGGCACCCTGTAAGCCCCAGAGAATTTCCTACACTTAGACCAACCTGAGTTCCTTTACTCAGAGGATTCAGGAATGTTTAGTCTAACTTCGGTGATAGTCTATGATCCCACAGAGATCATGTCTTCGTTTAAATGTCCACTGTCATATTCTACTCAGGTCTAAATCTTCTTAAAGTATACACAATTGTTATAGCACTTTAGTCAGGTTAAAATTTCCTTTCAAAAGTATACACAAAGCATTACAGATCTTACCCTCTTGTGATCTCATGCTAAATTCAATGTTTGTTCTTTCTTATACACTTTATCCTAGTTTTTTTGAAACGAACATTAAAGATAGAAATAAAGATTTTATACTATGCTGGTTTGATTAGATTTTACTTTTAGCTGTTAATTATTTTCTCTTGTATAGTATGGACCAAGTTTGTGGATACTGTTCAGTACAGGTTTGAGTTACGCGTTTGCTTTATTACACGTAAGTTGTTTTCGATGTTCCGGATTTAAATGTTCGTTTTTCGTACAATTCAATTTATGTATGATCATATTTTTCGGATTGAAAGTATACAATTTCCAATCTTTTGTGGATATCAGAACTGATATCATTGGCGGTTTGTATCAGTTTCGAGGGTTATTATTTTATTGAAAATTGAAATGAAGTTGTATTCAGAGCAAAATTCGTTAGGCCACAAATGTAATTGCTTGCCCGAACAACAGAATTTTATAAGGCGTTGTTGAAATATCCGTTCATAGAGCTACGTTAGTGTAGAGAACTATCTAGAAAAAACTAACAAGTAGCATGTTTAACTCGAATTATAGCATTAGCTGCAGTTGAAGCACAAAAAGCACAGTCCTCGTTTGATTACCAAAGTTAATCTGTATTAGTCACGGTTAGAGCGAAATGGCTAACTACCTAGGAAATCCAGTCTGCTATTAGTTATCTTAGTAACCGTAAAAGTTATTATCACAATAGACAAATAAACCTGCTATAACAATAACAAATTGTGAAGTAATACGTGCACTGTATGTAATGTTTAAAAATATATCAAGTTTAAATAATTCTACAATCCTCGTATAGTATTGGAAGAGGAAAATTACAGTTATAGAAATGATGACTTCATGAAATGTGATCTGAATCTATATTTCCTTTACTCAACTTTTATTTATAAAATTTCTATTTCAAAAATGCATTTGGTACTATTTTTATGCAATATTTTTCATGAAAATCCACTTAACACGTGAGTAAGGAATTTGAAGCTTTCGTGATTTAAATCTCTAGATTGAAACTTTTTTAAGCCTGTGGATTCTATTATATATTTTATTTCATTTTCATCAATCATCTCTTCTATCTTTTATCGTATATTTTTGACATATTTATATATGTGAAATTGTTCTAATTCAATTTATATTATTTTTGATGCAAGATTTTCTGCAATTATCCATCAAACACAGAAATAAGAAATTCGCACCTCTCATAATCCAAACTTTTGCAATCAAACTCTTTCGTGATTCCAATGAATGTTCACCATAATCTCCCTAGAATATTTCAACGACTTTCCAGCACGGCAAAGATGGAGATATTCGACATAGCAAACACGAAATATCGTAATACACGTGGGAGTCCACTTTCCTCAACACGCCAATTAAACAAGAAGTTTTATCGCATCGAGTTGTACAGTTAACTCAACGATATTATTCTTTCCCTCTTATTTGTCCGTTGGAAACTCGCCATTGCGCTAGCTAAGTTGGAAAACATGTTTACGGCATCGCCATCTACCTTGTTCTACGCGAACCAATTCCCTGTGTAATAATATGATTAATAAAAGTTGAAGTGAATTGGTATCTTGTTAATATGCGATTTGCTCTGGTATAGGAAGGAAATTTGGCAAAGGAAACGTTGCTTCGTCTCGATTTGCGTTACGCGAGATTATCGTAAAATTGAGCAGTAATTGAAATGAAACGAAACATTCACGGGCTCGAATTGCGAGATCGTTTGAACATGTAACGTGTGCTTTTGAAAGGCTTCCTTTGAACGGAGCTGAAATCTGATACCCTCGCGTGAACGGTTGCCAAGTACACACAAGTCTCATCCGATGTGTAATTGATTCGAATTGGAATTTACATTAAGATCAGGCAGTTCGCATTTTATAGATGAATATAATTTATTGGTTACGTGGTTTGTTCAACAAATTTTATTATATGTTGCTACCAATATCTTTCGAGTAACATACATATATATTCGATTAGAAAATTGTTACGACATATTTTACTCGAATGACATAATTCCGATTTTGGTAATAAAATCATTATCAAATGTACCTTTAAAATGAGAAATAAAGACAGAGCCTATTAATCGGCCACCAAAGAGTACATCCAATTTCAAACGTCATAATCACAGTATTCTAAACAAAATGTGGTCCCAATGTCCCACATGACAAATCTCAATCAACACCCAACTCGTCTCGCTGAAGTATATTCGTACAATCCCTGATAAAGTAATGCTACCTTTCAATTTAAACGACCATTTATATCCCAAAGCACTGAATGCCTCCTTTTTCACGCAGAGATATCCTCTCCAAGATCGTTTATAGGAAGTACAAGAAAAACTGTGGTATCTTCAGACGAGCAATTTAGCAAGGCTAGAAAGGGGCCAAAACTTCGATAGCGCCTACAAGCACCAGCGATACAGATCGTTCATAACGAAGACCTTAATAGTAT
Source organism: Eufriesea mexicana (assembly GCF_001483705.2). NCBI lineage: Eukaryota > Metazoa > Arthropoda > Insecta > Hymenoptera > Apidae > Eufriesea > Eufriesea mexicana. Next base: position 164,220 of record NW_016907971.1, read on the forward strand.
CACGGAGTTCCTCAGTTTGACCTCCATGATAGGGAAGAGCACCCCAGCAATCGGCGTGGAAAGTACATCGTGCGGAGTCGAAATAGCGTGCCGATCGTCTCGATCTTAATTACATAACCTGGTATTTATCTGTAGCGCGCGAACGAATCGCGCGGAATTCCTCGAGCTCGCTATCTAGCTAGCAATTAAGCGGTGGCGAAGAACGGAGAGAAGCTATTAACTCTCTGCGGTCCTGCGAGGCAAGGCCTCGGATTGTTGCTATACTTTCGCGATAATGGTGAATTAATAGAGTAGCAGTTAGGGGGGTGCTACTGGGAAAAGTTCTCAATATCCGTCCTCGTCCTCATCCTCGTCGTTGTCGTCGCAGGAACCGCGAGACGGTAGACGGTTAATTAAGGAAACCGTTAACTGGGAAGACTGACTTATCTGCGACGATTGGCTGCTAAGTTACCCAACGGAGCAAATGTTTCAGAGTTTAAATCAGCTTCCCGCCATCCACCCCGGACCCGCACCGCGTGGAATAGCTACTTTGCAGTCGTTGCCATAAGACGCTCTTGAATGCGATTATAATAAATTCTTCGCTGAAAGTTGTCGAAGCGTTTGAATCCGCTTTCAATGATAATAGGCGAAAGAGGTGGGACAGGGCTAGAGAGATCGCGGTTCGAGGGCCCGCCTTTCGATCCTCGATGCAAGGATTACGATTTACATGACAAACCTCCGCGATTCTTGTCCACGACGTTGCTTAAATACTTTGGAAGTTACGAAGAGACCTTGTACATTATACTCTTGCCTCTACTGTTTTTCTTCTGCTTTCTTCGATTTTGTTCGTTCTAGACACTGAGTAGTCTAATGGGTTGAGAGATGGGTAGCTCCGTCTGGGTTTTAGAGATAGCGTGGTGAAGTGTCTTGGTCGGTTGATGAAATGAAACGGAACAATGGCTCTTTTGCGATGAATGGAAAGACAGATAGGCTGTTTTATATTTGCGTACTTAATTTGTCGTTTTCTTTGTTTCAGATGGATGCATAGGTTCATGCTGCGCGGAGGCTTCATGCAGGTATAGTGACTGTACTTCTTTTTAGTGGATTTAGTCCTAATTAGTTTGAAAGTGTTCTCGGTCCAATTGGTTCATTAGTTATTCGTATTATTTACTGCTTTGCGTGTTCACACTCTGATTATGATTGATTAGAGATTAATGTCACAATTATTTTATCATACGAGCATCGAGAATTATTACTTTCCTTGTATATTATTCAGTACATGCATCATTCACGGCATTACACGTCATTAGCACCCCATTGGAGTTAGACTAATGATGGTGCAGTTCACTGGACGAGGATGACCTGAAATCACTCTTCTGCGCAAACTGGTGTTTTTAACCGTTTGAGTCCCAACTATTTGGTTTTGAAAAAACACTGTCGAGGAATCTCAAACAGCGCGACCGCGCTGTCTCTAAGTGGGTACGAGACGACCCAAGCAACGAACCCAAGCACTTGAAATGTGCTGGGTCTTCTCGACACGAAATCTGAACAGGGCGATCGCGCTGCTTGGGACTCAAACGGTTAATAGATGCCTGTAAATTTAGCTTTTCCTTTGTTAATCCTTTTATGAAGCCTGATTGTGTCAGGCTAGCGTAGCTGTACACCGGGTAGATGATCCTATTGACAACTTGTGTCACTTGCCTCGAAGGTGCCTAAAACGGCTAACCACCGAGTTCGAGGACCACAAGGTGAGTTTCCTAATTTGGAATTATGCTGGTGGTCGCCGAGCCATAAATTTAGTTAAGGGCACAGTCGACGCTTTGCTGGGAAGGGTTCGAAAGTGAAATTAAGCGCAGGGCTCTGTTCTCAAATTTTCTCTGCAAATGTATCTTACCGTTTCGTGTTGAAATATCAATGTAGCAGAAATATGACTAATACTTTTAGAGTCTTTATATTATCGCTACATCTTGTACTTACTTTTTCATTTTTATTTAGATTAGGTTTATGGTAAGTTTCTTTATTCGGTTACTGACGGATCAGTGGATAAGGCTTTCTTCTTTTCGATTTCTAACTCTCTAAGACAAAATTTTTGGAGCGTGTATTATTCTGACTGTTGGGAAACATCGATATTGACTGAAGATAAGACGTGGAATAGGTGGGATTTTAATCTGAACTTCCTTATATTCATCGGTGATATGATCTTTGAATCTACCTATAATATTTTTAAAACGGTTGGTATGCAGTGAAAACTTCCGCATAATGATTTTCGCTCACTCATTTCCATAATCTCCCTGAAATGTGTCCATACTTTTATAACTTGAACCACGAGTGCATCTTCAATCTTCCCCCGTTAATCCCATAAAAACTTCTATCGAATAAGCCCTTCTGTTCATAGCCTCGAACAATACTGCGAAGTCAATATTAGCGTTACAGATTACTCTCTTGAATACTATATCAAATTGATAAATGAAGATGACCATGTCGAAATTCTTGCTTTCCACCTAATTGTCTTACTTTGTCAGTGAATTGAGAAACGAAAGATAATCGAATCTTCGAGAAATCCCCAATGATCATCATTGTTGGGGTTTAAATTGTCTTACGAAGACAATAGAATGCTATATTGAGAGATGAGAATGGCTAGGTAGAATTGCAAAAGATGACTATTGTTGCTTTAGTCTTGTCTATAATTAAGATGTATGTCTATGTACTTCTATAATCATATATGAGAATGAAGGCATGAATGTGAACGCGACTTGGCTCAAGTTAGTGCGGTCTCTAGATAGTTCAGGTTTATTGTGGCCGAAGCTTCAAAGCTTAACGATCAAAACTTGGGAAAGTCTTAGATGTGTTTCACAGATGTGTCAGCCATTTAAGCAACCGTTAAGAGCGACGTTAACATTAGCCCAGTCTCGCTTCCTCGACATTTAGTAGCTAGGGTATCAGTGACGAAACTTGTAATGAGAAGGTAGCTAGCCTGACCAAAAAGGAAGATGAATACTTTATAAATAGAATTTGATAATAGTATAATAAGTACAGGATAATAGACAATAATAACAATATTTTATTTACTTATGTGGATGCGTAGTGAAAATCAGAATAAACGGGGCATCGAAATATAGTTGTTCTCTAGGATCTTATACCCTGGGTTGAGGTGCAAGGTTAGAGATTCAAAGGTTCAGATTAGCGATTGAAACGTGAGATAAAACTGGAATAATGGAAGAACATAAAGAGGGATCGATAAAGGAACGATCGTGATGCTTTGGTCATCCTCTTGAATATTAGGGGTCTAATATACCTATGATCGCAAACTAAGGGATCGTCGTCCGTAAAAGTTCGCAGTCAGCGAAACGACCTGCCGTAAAACAATTTACGATGTGAAAATCGTAATGAATAACGTATGAACCTGCCTGGTTTATTCCACGTCTCGATAACACGGTCGAATGGTAGACCGCGCATTATTCCATGCATCACTGCCAACGAATTAAAACTGTATCTCTTATGCGACGCGTGTTCGGAGTGTTCTGTTCATTTTCTATAGCAATGAGTAATTGCGGCGAGTAAAATTACGGGGTTGTTCAAATATTCATCATCAAAATATTTTACTGATTTTGTTAGTATTTTTCCTGTGAACTGTACTGTTTTTATTACAAAGGAAATGAAAGAAAAGGTAGGAAGAAGAGGAATGGCGCACTGTAAAGATACTTAATAGATCCATGGTTAGATATGAGAATACTTGAAGTTCCTTTTGATAGTAGGTTTGTGCGAAAGGAACAATTAATATTCGGTAATTAATACTTTTACAGAAGAATGTGACTTTAATGAAACTATATATTCCGTGAATTATATGCAGAGACTATGTAATATTGTGAATTGATTATGCACATCGCTTTGTATGAAGAACCATGGAAACAAGAAACTACATGTGACTTGAAATCAGGATCATCAAATGCGACGAATGGCTATATGTGCGTTATACGTGCATTCAATTTATTCTTAAAATCACAGAACGCCCATACATTCTGAAACATATATAGCAGTTTGTATACTAACAAACTTTTAAGCGAATCACTTTAGTACAACGTTATATATGTTGCCCCCTCCATTTCAGGACATATGAGATGCGTTATTCCTCATGCCTGCTTTTTCAATATTCACAAGTCATTCGGTACACCCGGTAGATTGGAGGAGCCGAGTTAATGTAAAAATAATCGGGGCCGACGTCGTGGCTGGTCGCAATTGAATCGTTGACCATGAAAATTGGATATTACGAAGTTGGTACGTGTCAGTGATGGACGTGGTCATGCGTCACGCAGAGTATCCTATTGGCCCTGTAGAATATTTCCGGTATTTTCCAAAACCCGATTTGCTTGCGGGCGAGCGGAGTATTTTTTTCCAAAAATTCGATTGAATGAGAATTATTCAAATATCGGCCGGTCGGTCGTGTTTTTTTTGCCTCGTCACCATCGCGGAATGCCCACAATGCACCCATAGCAAAGCTATCGATATCCAATTCAGGTAAATACGATAGAAAAAAAAAAGAAATATATAGAGAAATGAGTAAACGAGAGGTGGAGGTGGAAGGGGGTCGAAAGAAGAAAAAGAAAGGAACGAAAATTATTTGCGGGCTGCCCCGATATAGTGAAACGACGAGGTTCTGGAGAAACGAGGCCGCCAACGCCGTATCCTATTGAACTTTCATATCAAAGTAGAAAGGAATTGTCTGTATCGGGCTAACGATGCAGTCGTCGTCGTCCCCGAACCCTCGGGATTTCCCAAGAGAATATTTTCTCCGTGTCCGTCGCGACGCAGATCGTCAACGAAATGGTCGTAGATCGTACGTTCGAACAGCCATAATTCTGATAAATTTAATTAAACGTTCGATGGAATTTTATCGAAGTATGTGGGGGGACTAATAATTGAATCTGACTTAAAATGGTGTCCTTGTTGGACTGTAAGAAGGGAGGGTAGTTTATAGGGGAAAGTGTTATCAAAATTTTGCAAAAGAAATTTTTAAAAATAATAGCGATATCATATTTAGGTACTTCAGCTAAAGGATTTACTCGGTGTAACGCGATATCAGAACAGTTTGGTACCTGTCGGAACAGAAAAAGGACTGGCGTAAACATACGTTGCGTTATTGTTATGAATTTTTAGATATGGAGGAACTTCATAATAAAATGTTGAATATGCAGAAAGCTTCCAGGATTGATGCATATGTATAATGTACTTGATATGTATTATGTAATTTTGGAATAAAGTCATTTAGTAGCGTCTAGTCTCACTTCTAACCTATCATGCAGCCATATCTGAAACCTTCAATTTGTCCAAAAATCCTTTACCTTCAGAAAGAATCAGTTGATAACCTTCTCTCAGATTACCTACTTATTGGAACCACCACTCCAGAGGAACACTTTGAATTTGCTACCTCTCGTTGGTCCACCAATCCTCGTATCCCTATATCTCTTCACCTATTCCCTCTTCTGATCGCATCGTCCTCTAGACAAGGAAGACAGTCTGCAGACACAGGTGACACGACTGTAGATCGTATGTTTCGGTGTGGACTTTCTTATCTCTGTGAACTCGGCAGATTCGCGGCGGTAAACAATGCCTGGAGCCGTTTCACGGGTCAAGGAGCCGCGAACCGGCCAGGTAAGCACGTGCTCGAGAAAGTCACGTTTTCGCACGTGGGGGGCAACACATTCATCATAAAAAGCTCGTTACGGCGCCACTTGTTGTCCGAGCCTCAAGCCTTTCGACGTGTCTACCGTGCTACGAGTGAGTGGGCTCGCGCGCGTCGGAGTGGCGTCGTTTTCTAGCTGGCAAATTGAGGATAAAATTGCCCGCGGAAGTTGCTATTGAAGAATGAACAATCCGAATGAAATGGTCATCGAAACATTCGTGCAAGTGTACCTAACTATCTGTTACTTTTACATGGTTATCGTGCTCAGTGGTGGCCTGACAATTCAACGCACCAATTTCAAAAGCACCTGAGCAATGAAAAATATAAAAGAAATTCTCATCGTTCGTCAAAGGCTATTTGTACGTTTATCCGAATATCGATTGTCGTTTCCATATAATTATTGTGTTCCGTGACGAGTTAGTAACTCAATAAACCAGTCTCAAGTGCATGTGAACAGTGAACGTTGTAAAAGAAATTGTCATCGTCGATCGAAAATCTCGTGTACGTGTATCCGACTATCGGCTGTCGTTTCCTTAAAATTATCGTGCTCAGTGACGGCAAACAGGAACGACAAATTGGAGAAATACAAGGGGAAGACTGGGCCAGAGCAAGTTTGCCAATTTCGCGGTGCGATTGAGCCGGCGGATGTGCTCGGCAAGACGTGAGTAAGCCGCTTTATTACCAGCCGAGCGAAAGTTAAGTCCGCTTTTCAAACCCCTCGAATCTTTCTTCAAGTATCGATTAACTTCTCGACAGCTAGGCTTAAAGTGCCTCACCTTAAACACAACGGAACACACGGACCTTGCCAGAACTCTCCGAGATCCCCCTAGGGACCTAGGGCCAGGACCAAACCACTTGTGAACGTTTCGAAGTCCCTAGGATCTTTAATATATTTAACTCCAACCCTTAGAATCACGTTGTTTCTAACTTTCCTAGATAACGTCTTGACAAAGTGGCGTAGATTTCGACTTTCGAAGACGTTCATCGTTTTCCCAAAGTTGCAGTCAAGATGTATGTGAATTCTTCATTGTTTTATCTAGAAATTTCGGTGAAAATTGTAGTTCTGAGGTTTACGGTGTTTCATTAAGAGCTATATAGCTTTATTTATCGTTGCTCTACAGATATTTTATCGTTATGTCAGAGGAAGTTTGTTTACTATTGTTCACTTTAGATACGTAGTTTGCAAAACATTTTCATGAAACGAAAATTTTCCGCATTTGGAAAAGATTATGAAAGATTAATTGCATGGACCAAGTGTCTATATATTCAAAAGTGGAAACTCCAATTGTATTTTTTGAATTTCGTTCCGAATTAGACCCTAAGAAATGAAAACGAAAAATCATCTGCAGAAGTCCAGGAAGATCGTTTGAGATGTATGATCCGCAAACGAGGAAATGGTTTGGGATAGATAGATGGATTCGTGCGGGACGTAATAATTTAGCAAAGAGCCGGAAGATAGAAAGGGGGCGCGACAGCGTCGCGCAAGCAGGATAGGCGAGGCGTCAACGACGTGCCGGAATCCCGAGTATTCGTCGAACGACCGTCGATGGCAGCCGATGAAAGGAGGAACTTCGATCGTTTATCACGCGCGTTTTGAGGCCAAAGTTTCGGCCCAAGTTAAACTGTTTGGACGGGTACGAGGCACGCGGATTATGGATCCAAATCGTCGATTGTTATCGTCCGTTCACGAACTTCCTCTATTTTAATCCAGCGTCTTTGAGGGGCGCTTCGTGAACGTGCGGTTTCCCCCTAGCTTTCGAATTCACGTCATGCTGTTTCTAATAATGAGATCCTTAAGTTGCGTCACAAATCTTTCTCTCTTACGCTGTTTGCGCTTTCGCAAGCTTCTACGTGTTTACAGATAAGATATTTAAATTCTTTCATATATTTTTACGGAAACATTGAATATGAATTTTATAGTACATTTCTTGTGAAGATCATATCTATTCGAAGATGTAATCTACAAGCTCTCAAATATTTTTGATTAGTATTCGTTTGGAACCTTTTTCCTCGTATTATTAGTTATGCCCGAAAATATCGTGATAGTTAGGTGTAACGCGCTTTACTTATATTTCATGGATAAATTTATATTGGTACTTCTCAAAGAATAGCTTATTTGATTGAATTAAAGATCAGTGTTGGGTATCCTTCTTGATAAGTTTTTAAACTGTGTCTGTAATTTGTCAGTAACAAAAATTATAATAATTAATGCACGAATGGAGAGTTAACTATGAAACATCATGGATATGTCCACTAACTTATGATTTCTTCCTAGTGTTCACTTTCTTCCATTCTAGCAGGCATCCTCGCTCCCCTATGTCCAAATATGGTCATCATATCTTCGCAGGTCTCTTGCCTCGCTTTCACTTTCACTTTTACAGACCTCTTGCTACTTATACATTCTTACGATACTACAACTTTCTTAATTGTTTTGCCATTACATATAACTTTGTCAATTGTTTTGCCATTAATACTTTCCTTTCTTATACTTAGACTGCCAATCATCCTATAGGAGGATAATGAATAATAAATTATGTTTATGTCAGTAATAAATCGCACGTCGAGTATAGATAACATTAGTAAAATTGACTATAACGTGGATATAGAATCCTACAAGTATTTCAATTTTCTGGTAGGATTCAAAGATATTGAAGTGTCAAGTATCATCAATTCAATTTCATTCCTCTAACCATAGTTTGCTTATTCCGTTACGTCATGTCTCGTCATTCCAACCACGAAGGCTCTGCTAAAGACCCAAAGATAAGATAGATAAAATCCGAAACTTCTCGGAAACGCAGCAGGGCAAAAAACTCGGGACTCACGATTACCATTTTTCGTTTTTTCCTCCTATAAATTTCCAAGCAATACATCCCACTTTCTACAATAGATCATCGAATAGGCACGTTTCTTCCGTGCTTTCCTAAAATTAACACGTAGGTCCGTGCAGCGTTTTTTCGCCCTCGAGCCTACTCTGGTCTGCATTTGCATCTTCTTTCTCGTCGAAACATTTTCCAAGAACCTAGTCGACAAACGTCTGCATGTAAACGCGGTTGACCGATATCGCTCAAGAAAAGAATTCCTTGCCCCAGTAGATCGTGGCAATTAATCAAATCACGGAAGAGGCGTGACGCTGGCTTTGAATATTCAGCTGGCCGATATCGCGTTATAAAAAGCGTCAGTGTACGTTCGTTTAATCAGTTAATGAGTTTCTCCACGCACGGGGAGCAATGAGTTACGGATCAACGTCGACCTCGAAGCCTTGTTCCTTCTAGCGCGAACCCTCCTCGATGCTTGCGGCCGGAAGTGTCGACTGCGACTGAGGAACGCCACCGGACGCGGCCAACTCTGTTATTCGAATTAATTGTATAACACGGTTTGATCGTCCTCGGTAATCGGCGAAAATTTGGCACTACGTCGAGCATTTTTTAGTGAAATC
>NW_016907971.1:174599-184174 GCF_001483705.2 Eufriesea mexicana
CCGTATCCTCGTCGCATATCGCGTGGCGTCCTAAACGTCGTTGAGTGGAGATTCCACTTTTTATTTTTCTCTTTTCTAGTTTCATTTCTTTCTACGGTGTGTTGTATTTTAATATAGGTTGCTATGCCCTGGCACAATAGCTAATCTTACAGTGTGTACCTTACATATTTGATTTTTGGATGTTTAATTATTTTTCATAAATTGTTCGTTAAAGTAGGTTTTTATGTAGTGGATTAGCTAAATAGATATTTCATATACTCGATTTTATTCTTTTGTAATAATAATTTAAATAAAGCGCGCGAATAAAGACTCGAATCATGCAACTGTTCATAAATCATTGTTGTCCGTGTAAGTTGCGCGATTTTGTAGCGGCGATCGTAGCGCCGCCTACATCAAGGTTAGCCCACTAGTTCGTTGCGTAACGGCAAACGGATTTACGCGTTGATAAATCGGACTGGAAAAGCCGTCGCGTCTCTCCTGGGCTTCGAATCGAGTTCGAAAGTTCATCGCGTTACGCCACGACGCAACGGCCCGTGCAACGGTACGTCGACCGGATCTGATCGTTCGTGCGTGCGGTTTCGCGTGAGAATCGAATTTTTGCCGCAAAATACGAAGATTAATCTCAGTCGCAAACAGGCGGTCGACACGCGACGTGATCAGTTGACAAGAGTGCTTTCGTCGTTTGACGCTATGGCGCGCTTTTTGAATTTTCGGGACTGGTAGCAGTGTGATATACGATCGATCGCGTCATGGTCCTTGTGACAGGGTAATTTGAATAGTCGATTCGTGATCGAGTCACGGCAATTTTTTGTTTATTAATTGTTTCATTATTTGATTAATAGTTAGATCATTTTTTATTTACGATGATTTTATTTTTATTCAATCTGTATTTATAATTGAGTGGTTCAATTATAGTAACTTTGGTGTCATGTCAATTATAACTAATCATATTTTTGATATATTTTTGACTATTATTTTTAATCTGAAATGTAACACAACTCAGAGCACACGTTCTATCTATCTGTTATGCTTAGAGGCTACTCGTGAAGCTACAGCTGTTTTCTCTACAGAATAGATAGTCAAAGACTACTTGTATTCTCATCGTCCACACAATATATACTAATAACGCCATTTTCTCTCGTTCTCTATTCTATTGTACTTTCATCTTCACTAGTTTCAGGCAAAGGACGTAGACACGCCCAAGGGAGATTTCAATCTCTTTTATTCAAAATCTTGAATGCTTATGAACTCATTTCATTCCCTGATATGCAACACTCGAAAAATTCGCAATAAATATTCATGCAACAATATAAAATACGCACAAGTTCTTTCAATTATTTTTAGTTAGATATCTTTGAGTGAAACAATGTTCAACAAATGGATATGGTCCAGGAATATAGTTTCTCTTGGGAGAAAGCTCTGTGAAGCTTTGATGTAGCCATTAGTTATGCTTTTTGTTAAAGTATTACATTTTTCGGATGATTCATTTGAGAAATGTATTATATTATACACAGTCGTAGTAATATGATCCAAAATACTGTATTAATGAAAAGTACATCATAAAAAAATAGTTTAAATCTCTCAACATTCATCAGAATATTTGAACATCTGTAGAAAGTAGTTGAAACTTTTGTGAAAGCTTGATTCATAATCTGTAATATCATAATCAATCGCCATCTCGTATAAACTCAAATTCCAGATTTCACAACATGAAACCTAAAAAGAATCAATTAAAAATTAATTGAACAGTGTTCTATATACATTCCTTACAAAATAAACCCGCATCACCCATTTTAGCCAACTTATGGTACTCAATGTTCCACAGTTCATGCGCAAACTATATTCATTTTTATTTCACCGAAATAGAGCGAAAATACCAAAAAAAAAAAAAAAAAAAGGAGAAGCAGAAAAATGAATAAAAGAACACAGGCTAAATCAACATCATCTTTGCCTCGACGGTTTTTCCCCGTACTATACACATCAGCAACGATTCCCGATTTCGCTCGTTTATTTACAGGAGATATTAATATCTCTAATTATCAAGCCATCCGTTATTTGCCCGAATAGCGTATTATTTGCACGATTATATTTAACGAACTGTCTCGAAATATTGATTCGCTCGGCCATTTTCGGCATGCCGATGATCCCGTATCGGCGAAGGGTTGAAAGCTTTTCACGCGCGCCTGCACGGATCTAAAGGTTTCCATGCGCTCGCTGTTCGCCCTATGTCATTGGTCTCGCCAAAGAAAGGAAGAACAGAAATAAATGAAGAAAGAACGAGAAGTAGATCGGGAGAGACAAGAGAAAGGGGGAGAGAGAAAAAAGGTTTACGAGCATTGGGTGCTGCTGGGCAAATCGCGATCTCGCCGCTTTGAAATGGCGCTGTGCTGCAGTGGAGGGGATACGCATGTCCATGGCAGTCGCGTAGACTCGGGCCGCTTTTTTATCGTCCATTTCGTGAACGCTGCGGAGGTGGCGCCACAGGCGGCTGCTGGGTAGATGGATATAAAATAGGTAACGCGGCTGGAACGATAACACAGCCAGCAGCGCGTTCCATTTTGCCTGAATATCGAGTGGCGGCAGAGGGAGCAGTCGACTTCTCGATTGTGTGTTATTGGGTGCTTTCGACGCGTCCGACTTCCACAGCCACGGCTGAGCCGTTGGAGAGGGAGGAAAAAAGAGGAAGAACTTTTTTCCTCCCTTACGCGTTCCATTTTTCGCGCAACGCATGCTACGAAATGCGGGAGGAAAACGAAAAATAAGACGAAGTTTCCGAGTACCGACACAACGCGAACTTCCATTCTTCGAGCTCGCCTGACTCCGCTACCATTACATGATGCGTTTTTTCTTTTCGCCTTCTTTTCTTTTTATATTTGTCTTCTTTTTTCTTCCTTCCTTCCCATTTTCCCTCCTTTTTTAGAAGTTTTTCGCGGTACTGCTTTCTCGTTTACTTTCGCCCTTTTGTGGGTTGAGTATGTCTCTCGTATCGCGGTGGCGATGGTATAAAAGTAATTTTGTGACGGCTTGTTGGAGTTCTGTCTGTATTACAGTTAGCAGATTTTTGTATCCGGATGGCGGATTTTGGATCTAGCTGTTTTTGTCTTGTATAATATATGCCGTTTTAGCCTTTTCTTTTTCTTTGCACTTCTTCATGGGTTTTTTTTATTGTAGTAACAGTTTCATCTAATTTTTCATTCGAACCACTTGATAGAGATAATTACTTGGCTTTTTTCGTATTAAGAGTGTTAATAATTGCTGAATAATAATAATTCTATTATGCGATAGTATTTGATAATAAAATAACGATAAATTTGCCGTTATTTAATTATAGTTTTTGTACAGTCTTTACAGTGTTAAAGTTATTCCAACTTTTATACCAATATTTCATGCACACTCGCATGTAGTACATTGGCTGGTAACTATCAACACCGTGTCTGTGATACACACGCATTGTCGGACACTCATAACCCCTTTTCATTCAGACTCAATCAGAAGCCCACGCGTTCAAGACTCAACGCAGAACGTTTCTAACGCGTTTGATTGGGTCCACACCGTGTGGCATCGCTTATTCAATTTTCTGCGACGCTGATTTTGATCGGTCGACGGTGTGCTGCGTCTCGACGGTAGACCCTCTCTGATAAATAAATGCTAGGACAAGCGTGACGACAATGATGTCGACAGGGGTGACTAGGTTTAATTCGAGGGGAACGGGACGGATTTGACGTCAATGGTAGGGAACAAAAGTAAAGTGGGACAGCGTTCCTCGGTCTTTCGCTTGTCAATTTTTATCGACTCAACAAAGTTTGACCCTTCGACTACCCCCCCCCCCCCCCCCGGCCCTTGGGGAGTTTGATTAACAGTGATCGCGCTTTAAATAGTAACCGCCGCGTAGTGCGTCCACGCGGTTTGAACTCCTTCTTCGAATCGAACAAGCAGTATGGATGATCTAAATTGGGCTAAAGTGCGAAGGACAAATAATTTCGGTATATTCAGAAATTCTAGGAATAATCCAGACTTGGTTTATGACAAGGGCGTAATTTCCTTCACTATAATCGAGATTAGGATCTTAATATTATTCTCCTAACTTAGATCGTAAAGTTTTATTTCCGTCAAAGGAGCTTCAGCTCTCAAAGTATTAGGTGAATTAAATATTTCTGCTAACTCTTCGATGATATAAATTGGTCGTAGATGTTGACAAAGATGATTTACTTCGCTTTTTAATAGCAGTTGACACACTATGAATCCTGGTGCTCGTCAGGCTGTCTGTATTTTAGGTCGGCCCAACATGTACGGACACGTGCACAGCGTTCGTATCCCCGAGTTGATATTTATGCTTATGCACTGTGTGAGAAATTTTTAATTTGCAAGTGGTTGATCTTCAATCATCAATCACAAATTAGAGATGTGTTTGAATATAAGATTAAAGTTCTCAGAATTGAAATTGCTTTTGGATGCATCGCTTTGACCAAGAGATTCATGAAATTGTTCGAAGAAGTAAATCTATTAATTTTATCTGTGACAGTGGATTCACATGAAAAGGAGTTGCATTAAAATAGGATTTTGCTACAAGGAGTCTAGTCAAATAAAGATAAGTTAAGCAACTTGGTGCAGTGGCTAGATTATTTCAGCTCCACATCAAACAGGAGTTAACAAGAACGCTCGCCATGCTCCTCTTGAGAGGATTCAGGATGAAACTTGGCACGAGAATGAATTTAGGACGTAGTTCCGATTTTCTTGAGCGAATTTGGTATATTTGAAATAATCGGAAGTGTATGCGAGAAACACATCGTTTATATGCAAATGTTCTCGTTTCTAAAGAGTTGTTTTGCTAATGTAATTTTAGTATGGAATTTTACTTTAAATTAATATCTTTCAGAAGTATTACTAAGTGCTAGATTAGGGAAAATATGTATTTATATAGGGTTATTTGTTGTTTGACGATTTCTACGGGTACTTCTTTAATTATTTTGCTTTAGGATGAAATAAAAAAAACAATGTAGTTCATTTTGCTCACTTGAACAGTAATTAAATCTTACAGAATAGTTTTATCAAGCTTTAGCTTTTCATAGTTACATTCGGAATATATTAGTTATGCGAAATTATTTTATATTTTCAAGAGCTAATAGACATCCAAAATTATACTAATATGTCATGTAATAAATTTATGTTAACTGATAAATTTCGCCACTGGAGGTTTCCTATCCTCTCTTGAAATTTCTTTTTCCGTCAAATTACTTCACATAACTTTTTAATACGTGAATTAATTGAATGTCTGTATTATTTACCCATTTTTAGTAACTACTTTATATTCAAATATTTTCTAAAACATTCTAAAGAAATAACACTTTCCTGAATGTTTCACTATTAAGATTCTCCATGCAATATTTTTAATTATACTTCAATAACATCTTCACATAAGTACTATTAGCATGCCTTTAAATTCACCCGTTTCCAGTAACCACTCTACATTCAAATGTTTCCCTGGCTTCAGGCGCTTTCAAAGTAGCGCCATCTATGCATATATAACCACACCCGACATATTATTAAACGAATAATTCAGTTTATCTTAACGACCAGGTCCTCGTCGTTGCACAGTTCGAAAATAAGTTTCGAAATTTGCACAATATTTGCACCCCAAATAAAATGAATATTCAACATAAATCACATAGCATTTTTACTCGCTCATTTCTACATACTAAATGCGCTGACTTTAACCCTTCAACCAGTCTTGGAGTTTCTATCAAAAATCTCAATACCACGCGACACTTATCTCCAGTAATTTATTTTTCAACGCTAGATGGCAGTTCTGCTGTTGTAACACTACGTCATGCGTCTGTATACATTTTTACTGGATATAAATGCGACAGATCCGACTGCACGGTCTCTCAATCTGTACCGCTGGAGAATTTCATTATGTGTCAACGTCATTGCTCTATTTACATAATTTTAATGGATCGCGACGGGGGGTGGGGGGGGGGATTGTAACACCCCGGCGCGATTCGTCGGGCCCAGCGGCTGCGGACGAGTTGAGAAGCACTGTGAAGCCGGAGAACAAAGATAAAGTAGCGAATGAAATGTTGGCGAGAATACAGTCGCGCCAAATTTGGAGAGGAAAATGAAATGTAAACTGGGACGCTGGGGCGTTTATTTTCCTCGTTCTTTTGGCCCCTTAAACCGTCCCCCTACTCCTAGCCGTCCCTCTGTCGTTGCTAAACACAAAAACGACGGGACAAAGAGGTCACTTTCACGGATTAATTATTTACCTGCCATTATTGTCGGTCAGTGGGATACCGTCGAGTGATCTTTCTCTCGCACTTCTCGTAGACCGGAAACAAACGTGTGGGCGCCAGGCAAAGAGTACTTCCACATTGTTCTCTGGCTTATGACGTACCCTGGTGACAGACAGAATTGTTGGCGTTTTATGGAAGGAATTAGTCCTATTTGCTTTTAACGTATATCTCTTCCTCAATTTTCTTAAATTGAGCATTTTGTTTTTTGATGTCAAAGGAGAAAGTTAATAAATTTCAGATCGGTGAATACAGAAATTTTTTGCTTGCTTTTATCTATAAGCAAAACATTAATCTAACAGTCAAAATTCTAACATTTTTCTGTTAAAGCCTCCAGTTAAACAAATTCCTATTAATCGCTAGAAGAAAGATATAAAAATTGGTCTTTCTTTTCTCACTTTACTCGAACTGTATCCCACTGATTGCTATATAATTGTAAAAATATTTTAATTCTGCCAACCATTTGCAAGGGTGACGTTCGATAGGAGCAAAGTGATTGACGAAACATTTTTCTATACAAATTTAAAAATGAAGTACACAAAGTATGGAAGAAAAAAGGTAGGACACCTCATTTCTTATAACGATTCCATTTAATCGTAATTATTTACGTATCTTCATTAAAACCTGTAACATCTTGAATTTCCTGCAGGTTCATCGGGCGAACTTTAAATAAAATCGTCGAAATCGTTACACGGAATTCTGCAGCAATTTCCTCGCCAAATTATCGATTGTGAAATAACGAGATGCACATTCGTGAAGCACGTACGAAAACTCTTTGAGTGTAAGGGTCACCCTTCGCGAAAACCATCTCCGCCATTGTGTCTGTCAAACGTATAGATTCACTATCTTCATCAGTCGCCTCTGCGAACTGTAATCGAACATAATTCTGCGAAAACTCCGCGATAAATTGTCAATTATTCGGGAAACCCATTGAGCGTTCAGAAGTGCTGTGCGTTTCCAAGAGTTCTTCTCGTTTGGCTCTGAATGGCATCATTGGGTTACGTTAAATCGTACTTGAAAAGAGAGGATGGACGAAGACTTCGATACGGTGTTCCAGGTAGCGTTTGAACTTTTGATGTAAGTAGTTCAGCGTCAGCTCAATCGATAATTTTAGAATTCGATTGAGATGTATTATATATTTTCTATCTTACACTGGATTCTTGGGTTTTGCAAGTTTCAGTACTGATAGAGATGAAGGTGTAACGGGTCAGTGTGAATCAATGTAGTGAGCTTAACAGAAATTATTGATGGTAATAGAAAATTTCGTTAAATATTTGGAATATTTTCGTGTTTGATTAGCGAAATTCACACTTGAAAATAAGGATTTACGATATGTAGGCTTACCTTTATCGCAAAGAGATGTGAATTTTTCAATTTTTTAACTTTCAGCAACCCACGCATAGTATCCTATTCCCTTACCTTAACACAGAGTCAACATTCCATCTCACAAATTCCACTACACCCTATCAGTAAATACTTGCTCTGTACAAGTTCAAGTCGCGATGCACAGAAATTAACGATAAACCAGAGATACTGTCGAAACATCATTCTAAACGTGGAACTCGAGGCTGATTGCAGAATGAAGCTTGACCAATTTCGTGAACAGTGCCACAGCTAAGAAAAAAGTGCATCACCACGGCAGAATCTCAATAAGAAGGGTATCTAATTAGAATTCGCGACATCGGGGAACAAAGACTCTAGAGGGGATGAAATAGAAATTCATCGTTCTTCCGTTCGACTTGTGTTCGTTTTCGTTCCTGATTGTCGCCACAGTAAACGGTCCACGTTGCTCCACGTTCGTGTTCCACGCCTGACCGGCGTCTAATTTGCATTTTATCGCTTCGTAGCGTATTGTTTTCCCCAATTTGACCCCCGACGCACGCTTCTAAAACGATCCTTTCGAATAACTTGGCAGAGTGCTCTGTAGCTTTTCTCGCGAACTCGCGATATCTCGTTCAACCATCGTGGTACGATCGAATCTCGAATTTCCTGGATTGCCAGGCTAGCAGTCGATGCCATTCGGAACGAGTCCCTCGGACTGCCAGACTGATTACGTTTGATTTATGTATAGACTTTCGAGGAGAATCGGTGTAGAGCAGCATGCACCGAGTTCGAGGAAGATTTATCCGGTGGATAAATGAAAGATAGTGAAGGATTTGCGGTGTTTCTTGCCTAGTCGTTGGATGAATACTATTTGTCTGTTGTTTGGGAAATGTTTGAAGATGTGGATTGAGTATTGGAATATAACGAGGAGGATTGGTTAAAGTGTTTTTAAATCAGGAGGTCGTTGAATAGAAAAGGAATAATAGCAGATGAGGTGGTTTGAGAAGGTGAAGATAATTGAAGGAAAGTTGTCAGAGATGACAAGAGAGGTTGGTTGTGGATTTTGTCCAACGATTATTTGACCTCCAATTGTCATGTTTCTTGATCTTCTACGACTAAAAGTCTGACTCTACGTTCATAAACTTTCGTAAACTGTGGTAATAATACAGATATAGTATAACCCTTCTCTGTCTGAACTGGAAGGTGGAGATTATTAATTTAAACAGTACGAACGAAAGTATTCTGTGTGAAAAATGAATCTGCAGGATAGTTGTCGATTTGTAATCTTTATAGGATATTGTAATTCGTGTAATTTTGATGTATTCATTTATATCTTTATTCAGAAAGGAAACTTTCCAACAACTCTGTATTTCGTCGTGTCAAAATATGATGGAGTAATATTTGTAATTACCTACGTAATGAATATTAACTCTCCTTAAAATCACGTCTAGGCAAGAGAAACTAAACCACTACTAACTGACATAATTAGAAGATTGATCGTTCGTTTTCAACGCAGCGCAGTCAACTGCCCACTTCTTCGTGACCATTAGCGAAACTGATACGAAACGGCGAACTGTATTAGAACTTCCAATACGTTCTTATCATTGGTCCGTGGCAAGATAATAAAAATTACTGACAAAGCGAACCGTTCACGCATCAAGAACCACGACATCTCGTGACCACGGCATAAATTAGTGATTTCAAGGGGTCGAAGTACTTTGCTCATTGCGATATTGATTGTGACATGCACGCCACATGTCTCACGCAACAACTGGAAAATGCATGGGACTGCAATTTTGATTAAATTTTAATTATAATTATTACATTATTAATATTAACGTACCTATCGCACTGGTGTATAGTTTAGAATGGACACACTGATAAGATATATATGTCAATGTGACAGTGTGTAGAGAGAATAAATGAACGAACTAAATGGAGGAGACATCAGTGGAATTTGCATTT